>NC_081428.1:12029575-12335536 GCF_949786415.1 Peromyscus eremicus
ATTTGCAAGTGTTCATTGCAAATAGTCATTAGTCTGGTTTGAGGCCTCTGGTTTTTATTACCCTATTGATACTGGGCCCTTGCTAGTGCTCCTCCTGGATATCCTATTATTGTTCCATGTTGCGGAGATCCTGTAGCTTTGGGTCTGCAGGTCAGATCCCTTCATATGCTGCAGCAGATTATAAATGAGGTGGATGATGTGGTGGGCCAAGTCATAACCTTGGGTCTGGGCTTGGGTAGCTGTGGGGTTGGTTCATAAGCTATGAAATGGGAATAACTCTCCCATGCTTACAACTTTGGGGCTGGGTCACCCACACCTGCACTAACAGAGTTGGTTCCATTGTGCTCCCTTGCCAAGGTGCAGGGCCTGCTCTCCATGGTGTTGCAGCTGGTGGGGATCACGAATAGCTCTCCCACTCTTATGACCATAGGGCCAGCTCTCCTACCCAGACACTGATGGGTGTGGGGGAGGAGAGCAACTCTTCCCCAAGCATGCTGCCACAAGAAAGATGGGTAATGGGGACATTTCTCCCATGCTCACTGTTCAATTTCTTTAAAAGACAAGAAATGGAACTTAATAGAGAATTTGTATCATCTGTTGAGGTTTTTTTTTTCCAGATTTGATTTCAACCCATATATCCACCCAAAGGATAAGCACTGACACTTCACCAAATGAATTATACTGAATTATTATCTCCTAGTGTGTGGATATTATTTTCAACAGTGTGATTTCTCTATAAGACAAATAACACCCAAATTAGCCATGGTGGCTTGTGAGATTGCTGGCTGAAGAACATTTCTACAGACTTGCTATATTTGTTTTATATCTTAATTTCAGATTTGAAGGCTGTTCTTAGGACCAGTGAAAATCATTGATCACCATCAGAATCAAATTTAATATTAAGACCCTTGGAAAGATATTATCTAGGGAGATAAAGTTCACCTGTGCAAATTTCAAAAACATGCAGCTTAAGTTTTCTCAGTAGTTATCACTGAAGCTGAAGTTGTCTTGAAGAATGATTCCCGAAGCCTCATCATGTTCAGAAGGCGCCTCCAAAAAGGAAAAATAAGTGTCCTTTTTGATTTTGTTTTTAGTAAAATTCTGAGGCAACACTCTGAAATACTTTTAAGTTTCAATATAATTTAACTAGCACTTCTGAAAAAAAAACTGTCCTTTGTTGACAGAGAAAGGATCTTTGAAGCCTGTGTTTGGAGGCTGTGCTCAAATGGAAGAAATGTTATTTATGAATGGAGGAGGAAAGAATTAAAATTGCATAATGCTGTTTGTTCTGTTTCTCCAAATCTGAGTTGGCATTAATAAAAAGTCAAAATCTTTTGGAAAAAAAATTCCCTTCACTAAACCCAAAATCATCTTCTCAGATAACCATCTGTGTCTCACAATGAATAAATCTCATTGTCCAAGGTAATGTTTTTTAATTAACTGAAAAACTGTGTTCTTTTAACCCTAACTTTTAATTACCTATTCTCACTCATGACAGTGAGGGAAAGTTCCTGACAGAAAGCATGAAAGGTTGTGTTTACTGTGCCATGTTTTACTTTTACCAGCCCATGTCTCCCAAATACATTGATTAAAGGCCTACTTAAATTTGTACTCAGATACATATATGTGCATGTTACCCAAAATACACATGAAACTACATGCCCTGTGGCTATACATTAAAACATAAATGGCACAAAAAGAAAACAATTATGCAAATGTATAACCATAATAAACTTTTAAATGCATACTTATAAAATATACATGTTCCCTTGTTCTTTATATTTCCCTTCTACCCTCTAATATTTTCTATACAGCCTTTCTCTTATTCTCTTTCAAACTCATGACCTCTTTTTACATTAATTTTTGTTACATACATATAATTTCTAACCAGTATTTTTAAATCATAACTTAAGTTGAATTCATCCTAAGCATTTAGATACATTTGATAAATATTATAATTTAAAATACTAATGTTTATGAAAAAATATGGATAATTATTCACGAACCCTTTCTTTTACCATTTCTCTGACTCATGTACACTAAAAATAGTAGATTATGTCAAGTAGTTGAATATGATTATTGTACTCATATATTTGGGAGATATATAGTGCTCATTTGAATTATTCTGTTATCATAACATTCCCATCTTAAAATTTAGTATCAGTTTAATTATATAACTCATGTTGTTCATCAATTTTGTGAAGCATTTTGAAGTAATCTCATGTAGCATGAGGAATTTTCTATACTTATTTTATTTGCCTTCCAGCCCTTCCTAAGCCTTTGATAACTAGGCAAACTCTGGTTTTCAGAACACTTACTACCTATCTCTTTATTAAACATATTTAGTAAACTCACAACATGTATCTGTTAGCATCTCAGTTTCATAACATAAATATGTTACTGTTCAATTACAGCTTGGGTTTGGGGGGGAAGTTATAAAGAACTGAATGTACAAGATAATTACAAAGTGATATGACAGATACATCCTGTGCCTTCATAGACACTATTTTGAACAAAGGACTGAGCAAACCTTTAAGAGATAAATTAAGATTGAGTTCTGAAGTTTGACAAGAACATAGATGGACCAAGATACAGAATTTAGAGTATTTGGCAAGAAGGGAGCTCCCAACACATGCCTAAATTCCAAGGGTTGCAAAATATTATATCTTGTGGAAGAAGACAGAAGTCCAAAAATATTTGAAAATTGTAAGCCATCAATAGAAGGTTTTCAGTTGATAAAAAGTCTAAATAATAAAAAGAGAGTATACAGAATAGAAGATCTACATGTCAAAGTCACGTGAAACCTTAATTTGGAGACTGGATAAGTGGCAAGAAGTCAGCAAACAGTGTATAAATGAATGCCTGTCTGTTTGTATAGCTGGGTAGTAAGGAGAGCCTCAAGTCTTCTGTAGAAACTTAAACATTTGGATTCCAGGGTCACTTTGTTCTCTTGGCCTGTGTCCTGTTCCCTCTGGAGGCAGAACTGGGGTTGATGACTCTTTCAGAGCTGTGATCTTAGGTGTTTGTTTTTTTATTATGCTTGCTCTGTTCAGTTGTTCTATTCATTCAATACTTGTCCCTTATGGTACAAAATCCTCAGAGTTAGTGTGGTACATGAACAGGGTATTACTTAACCTATAAACCCTGTAACTCCTGCATTCCAAAACCAGGTTTAGGATTTAAACACCTTAAAATAATTTTGTTCCTTCTCACAGTATTTGGAGGGAAGGATGTAAACTCTGAACGTTAACTATCATTTTTCACCAGTGGCTTAAACATTTATTGTATAAAATATGAAAAGAAGGGAAATTTGTAGTGTAGACTAAGTGATAATTTGCTGTTAGAAACTGGCATTGAGAGATGTGAATAAAATTAACACTTGAGTAATATGTTTTCTTTATAATTTATTAAATATTTTGAGGCCAGAGCAGCTCTTTTACAGTTTCTCCAAACACAGTGAGTGCAATCAACTTTAATGCAGCTCTGATATTTGCTTTTACTATGAAATGGCACTTTTGCTTCTCTATATGAAAATAAAACTTCCTGAGGTTTTAAACACTCTTAACTTTTAGAAAAGATAAAAGAAAATGTAGCATGACTCAATTCCCTCAATGACCAATGACTAATCTTTTATATGTTAACATTTTGGATAAAACATATCCAGGTTAATTTCTTTTAACCTTTTTGAGAAAGTGATCATGAATATAACCACCACAGAAATCAGGATTCCTTTCAAGGGAGGTTGTTGTTAAAGACGTGCTAAAACTCTGAGAAAGCTGACTCTTCTGCTTGTTGATAGCAGAGTTTTCATAAGATTGTTGCTATTCACGGCTTTATCCATAAAACAATAGATTTATGACAGGGAGACAATTTGGTAGGAAAAATCACTTGCTACAAATTTGAGTTGAGTTTAAATTTCATAACTCACAAAATATCTGGGTGCACATTGCAAGTATCTCAACTCTTTTCTGGGAGAATGAGGTGTGAATACAGAATAATCCCTGAATCTCCTGGTTACCTAATCTTAAATATACAGCAGCATAATAACAAAGTCATTCCATGTCTAACAAGGTGAAAAGTGAGGGCCAACACCCAAGACTGTCTCTGACTTCTACACATGTGTTCAGACATTTCTGTGACTATATTCAAGCACAGGATTGTGCCCACATCTTGTTCACATATGCACAATTTCACACACACACACACACACACACACACACACACACACACACACACACGACTATATACTCATAGAACAAGAACCTAATAGACATCTAAACCATTTTTGCTGAACCTAGTAAATAAATCTTCACTTCAAACAAATTTGGGGTTTCTGGTCACATTATTTAATTGGGTATTTTCATTTTCTGCTGAAATCTGTTTACTATCTGTGAGGTTGATGTTCATTTGTAACAAGGTGTTTTATTCTATTTTTATTTTCATTTATTTTCTGCTTGCACCCAGAAGGCATACACCAGGAAATGTAAACCAGCTACTGAGCTCTTCCAGCTGTGCAATAGGAAATACTCTTCCATGCTTTTCAGGTTTTTGTAAGAAGAAAACATTTTTTGTGGCAGGTAAATACATAACAAATCCCAGGTGAATGGCTTTATTCAATGTTATTGTTAAAATCATTTTGACAGTGAAAAGAGTTCAGCTAGGGAAGTGGAATAAGTTATGTTTGTGTCTGGTTCTATTTTGTGCACGCACACACACACACACACACACACACACACACACACATCCTTTTTTTTAAAACAAACAGAAAATTGTTCTCCATGATGCATTGATGGTAACCAGAATGGCCCTGATAAGTTAGCCCATCTGATGAATAGAAATATGCCAATTGTCACTTAAGCTATCTGTTATGGTGATATTTTGTTTGTGCTGAAAGGTGATTTTATTTGTAGATTAATAAATAAAGTTGCCTGGGGATCAAGCAGAAGTCAGGCAGGGGAAGCACATGTCCTTAATCAGATCACATGGCAGGCAAAGTCTCTGTGTGTTCAAGGACACAGCCAGCATTGTGACACATGCCTTTAATCCCAGTACCAACCACAGATACCTGGAGGTCTGTATAGACAGGCAGTGATGAGGAAGTCATGAGGTTGGGTTTAGAACTAATAAGAAGGCAGGACAGAAAGGCAATAAAAAGACAGGACACAGGAATAAGGTCTCTCTCTCAGGGGAAGGAAGGCAGCGAGTGGTAAGATAAGGTGGTCTTAGCTCTGGCTACTGCTCTTATCTATGGGCTTTTAACTCTTTATTTGGCTCTGTTTCTTATTTAATAAGACCATTCAGAATTTCATCTACAATCTATCCAAGATGATATGGCAATTAGCAGAATTTCTAAATTTTCTAAATCTTTTCATCATCTTCCATAAGTATAAATTATTTTTAAAAAGGCTCTATAGTGAAGATAAATTTGTCTTCTGTGAATTATACTGAGCATCCTAGATCTAATTCATTTAGATGAGAAAGTACTCTTCGTCCTGCACGAATGAGTGTTTGTAAATTTCCTACAAGGGGCTTTCATTTCTATTTCAAACTCAATTATTCAATTCTTACACAGTTGGATTTCTCAGCTTCTTAAATAAAAAATATTATTCATATATTTCTTTTGATTTCCTCCTACATACTTCTTCTGACTTGCTTTGGCAATCATTTTACAATCTATATATTGTTGGAGTTAATGAAATCTGAATTCTGTTCACTCATTATAATTCAGATTTATTTCATTATAAATATAGATTGCTTCGGAAAGTTAAAACAGCACTCTTTATTCCTATCACAAGACTTCGCATTGCTAATGTGGCATTTTTGGGTAAATTGGCCTGTAGATGAACATTTTTCCCATCAAAATCTTAGCATTCTTCATTTTCATAGACAAATTCATTCTAAGACAAATAAAGGATATATAAGAGCCCAATTAACTGCGTTCAAGAACAAATCTGCAGAACCCTGCAATTCTTCTTCAGTGTTAGTGGATTTAGTTTTCAGGACTACTGCCAGATCTTGAACAAATATCTTGACCTTCCCATGAGCCATGAATATTCCCACTCCAGTGAATCAGAGTCCCAGTCCTGGGCAGGTAAGGAAATGGGCCCCTGAAGTAAACATGGTTCTTATGTCTTATGTTCTTTACATTGAAAATTCTCTTTGCCTTTAATTCATCAGTTCTCACTTAAATCAATTCTGCTGGCACTTAATTTTTTGTGGGGAGGGGGGTGGATTAAAATTTCCTTATTCAAATTATCATGTGATCTCTCTGTTGCTAGTTTTGCATTTAGGCCCCAGTACTACAGAAGACTTACAATGCAATCATGCTCTGCGTTGGTATCTTTCAGGAGCACTATACTAATGTGGTTATTGTGGGAGTTTGTTTGTTATGACAACAGTGGGCATGTTTTAGAAGTGAGCTGGCCCTCTTTTGTCTGTCTTCTCTCTTAGGCTATCTTGGCTCTGATGCTTTTGCCTCCCACTGCTTTGAGGCACAGGCTAAAGGCCCTCCCCTGATGCTAACACCTTCATATTGCATGTCCCAGGCCTCAAAACGGTGAGAAATACATTTCTTTATAAATTAGCCATCTCTCTGGTATTCTGCTAAGGCAACAGAAAATGCACTAGTTGATACATCATGGTAAAATCCTAATGAAAACATTGTCAAAAATTTTGGAAACAAATCAAGTATGCATTGAGTGGTGAATATGAAAGCAAACCAGTATATCTTTACAATAAAATGCATATTTCAGTGAGCAGAAATACACTTCTGATAAATGCTATTGTTTAGATAAATAACAAGATGGCATCATCCCAAGTGAAAGGAGATAGGCAGAATAGAAAAGGAATTCTCACTACCTCATGGTATTTTCATGCTGGAAAGCAGATGAGTCAGAAATCAAGTCGGTAATGGGAGGGCCAATCATTTATAAATCCACTTTTGTGGGAAAGATTATTTTCACATTTTGTTTGTAGTATAGTAGTGGTCCTAGGTGTTCAGCTAGTATACTGGGATTCCAGCACAGATGCACTATATTTTTCCTATCTTTATTTCAAGCTTGCTTTTCAAGATTTCTTTCTCAGTGTCTCCTTTGTGAGTTTTACTATTAAATTGTGCTACTGGAAAAAAGGAAGGATCTCAAACTCCTGAAACTTTAAAATACCTTCAGTGACACACAAATGTAAAATTACAAGCCCCTCAATACCACTATAGATCAGTGGTTAAGCTATTGTCTCCTTTACTTTTTTCTTTATTTTATTATTGTTTATTTATTCTTCTTTCATATATTATATCCAGACTGCAGTTTACCCTTCCTGCTCTCCTCCTAGTCCTCGCCCCCCACCACACCTTCCCTCTCACCCAGATCCACTCCTCCTGTTTCCCTTTAGAAAAGAGAAGGCCTTTCAGGAATATCAACCAAACACCATTAAACAAATTACAATAAGTGTAGGCACAAACCCTCATATCAAGGCTGGACTAGGCAACCCAGTAGGAGGAAAGGGGTCCCAAGAACAAAGAAAAGAGTCAGAGGCACCCCCAGTCCCACTGTTAGAAGTCCCACAAGAACATCGAGCTAACAATCATAACATATATGGAGAGGAACTAGAACAGACCTATGTAGGCTTCATGAGAGTCGATTCATTCTGTGTGAGTCCCTATGAGCCCTGCTTAGTTGATTATGTGGGGTATGTTCTCATGGTGTCCTCAAACTCTCTGGCTTCTACAATCATTTCTCCCCCTCTTATTTGGGCTTCTCTCAGCTCTTCCTAATGTTTAGCTGTGGGTCTCTGCATCTGCTCCCACCAGTTGCTGGATGAAACCTCTCTAATGATGATTGGGCTAGGCTCCAGTCTATGAGTACAGCATAATATCATAGGAATAATTTCATTGACTTTTTTTCTAGTCATGTTTGGGTCTATCATAGGTCTTTGGGCTATCCAGCCTCTGGGTCCTGGTCATCTAGGCAGTGTCAGTCATGGGCTACTTTCCATGGCTTGGGTCTGAAGTTGGACGAGTCATTGGTTGGCCATTCCCACAAATTCTATGCCACCATTACCCCCAGCACATCTTGCCAGCAAGACAAATTGTAGGTTGAAGGTTTTGAGTTTATGTTATGTCCATGTTCCACCACTGGAAGCCTTGCCTGGTTACAAAAGATGGCTGGTTCAGGGTCAGTACTCCTCATTACTAGGAGTCTTCACTACGGTTACCCTCGAAGATTTTAGGAAGTTTCCATTGTCCATTGTACTAAGTTTCCAAATGCCTCCCAATTATAATCATCTCTCCCAGTACTTTCTCTGTCCATCCCTCTCTCTTCCTTTGCCTGGTTCCTCCTCTTGCTATCCCCACCTACCTCAAGTCTACCCATGAAATCTATCCTATTTCCCCTTTCCAGGGAGATCCATATGTACCTCCCTTGAGCCCTCCTTGTTACTTAGCCTCTCTAGGTCTGTGAATTGTTATTTATTTACTTTTAGACAGTGTCTCAATGTGTAGCCCTGACTGGCCTAGAACTCACTATGTAAACCAGGCTGGCCTTTCTCACAGGATACCAGCTCCATCTGCCTCCAAGTGCAAGAAGTAGTGGTGAACACCATCATGCCTGGATTCTTTCTCATTTTGTGCATCCTAATTAATATTCTGAAAGCTAAAAGAATGTTTTTTAAAGTGAAGAGATATACAAATGTGAAAATATATCTCAACATGCAATTTATAATGATAAAATGCCTTACTTTTTGTAATTATGATTACCAACAGTGGAATGCCCTCAGAATATGAAAATTATTATTCATTTGAAGCAAATGGTTTCCCTAAAAAAGGCATTTGGGAACTGTGTGCTTCCCAGTAAGTGACACTCCTCCTTGCAGTTACTGAATACGGTATGAGACTAATGGTCTGAGGGAGAAGTCTGCAGGATGAGAAGAGAGAAACATGATGGATGGGAAAGAATTGCATTAGTAAATAATTCGTCAGTGCTTTGCCAAAAAGAGCAAAGAGCAAATACTCAAATGTTATTGTAAAGTCTGCCAACACAGTTTTTCAAAATTTCAGTTAAAATTTTAAGTCCTAATATTTATAAACTGTTTCTTAATTTTGAATTGGCCATCCCAAAGTGGTATGAGTTTGTACTGTTTCCACACGGTGTGCTGCTGACCCTTTGCACTCCTGTAAAAGCATACTTGTTATTTTGTCTTCTTTTTTTTTTTTCAGAGCTGTGGACTGAACCCAGGGCCTTGCACTTGCTAGGCAAGTGCTCTGCCACTGAGCTAAATCCCCAACCCTGAAAGCATACTTGTACTCTGCTTTTAATCTGAGTGAAGAGCTGGTTTCAGTCAGTTAGCTATCTGAGTGCTTTCTTAGTAAATACGCATTTCCTTACCTTTAATAACACTCTGTAGCCCAGGCATGTCTGCAATTCACCTTCTTCCTCTTGGCCCACCTTCCCCAGTGCTGGGACTACAAGCGTGTACCAGTGTACTAGGTACAGAGGAAATTCATGGTGTCTTACCATATTTAGACCTTTCAGATTAGAGGAGTTTTTTTTAAAGGAAACTTCATCTCATCAAGAATCATTTACAAACATGAAAATTGTTTCTGCATTGTGAGTTAATTTCCTGAGCATGTGTACATGTCCTCAGTATCAGTGGAGAACATTGTACACACTCTGTTCCATGTACCACTGTATCTCTCTGCCATTCCTTTCTCTAATGGGCAAGAATAATAAGCCTATTGTTTATGCACATAATTTACTCTTTTTTTCTATTGAATCTTCTATTTGTTGTAACTTGGCTTCTTCCCCAATCATTCCTGTAAACCTGTTTCAATTAGCTAAGCTCTGCAATAGTCCCCCTTTCAGCCAATCTAAGTCCTTATCTAATAGTCTCTTGGGCCTGGAACAGTACTATTTTGCAATCTCATTCTTAATCTTTTCAACTGCAATCATATTCTTTTCATTTTGTATCTCTGTTTTGATTTTTTGTTTCCCAGGCATTGCTATCAATAATTAGAATTTAGTTCTGGATTCCTCTCAGTTTTCATTCTTTCTGTAAGCAATCTTCTTCATGTTAATTTTAACTAGTACCTGTGTCACGGTGACATTAATATTGAATTTATTATAAAAACTTATTTCATTGAATCTTTCAATCATATTCTAAAGTCAACTTCATTTTCTCATTTTTTGTTTATTCATCCCTATATTTATTTAACAATTATTCTTTGAAAGTCTTCTGTATATCTGGTAGAAATTAGGGAAATAGCTGTAGCCATACAGGTCAAAATATTAGTAAAAGTTGGGAAAAGGTGTATCTGAGTCATAAAGAGAATGTAGAACGATCAGGAAAGGGGCAAGAGACACAACCTAGAGAGTACACTGGAGTTAGTCAAGGACAAACTTGGATGCTAATTGGACAAACAAATTAGAAAACTTATAGGTAATTAAATAGAAATCCTGGTTGGAGATTTAGCTGTATATGTGAAAAAAGAGGAATTAGTGATTTGATGCACTGGAGATCAGTATTATAAATACCATTTCTCTTTTAAATAAGGCATATTTGAACATTTTTATTTATTGACTGATAGCAAGTTGTTGGTGACTTCAATGTATCTGCATTAAGACTTTTTTCTCCAATGATATATGAAACACAGTTTTAAATTAAATAAAAGAGTAAATGAAATTTAAATAAATTAATTTAATGAAATTAAACTATATTATAATAAATATATTGGGACTAAATAGCAACTAGAATTAGAACCACAAATTAATGACCAATTTCAAAGAACTGCTGCTGTTAAAAGAACCAGAGGAACATTTTGTAGAGAGCAATAGACAAGGTAAAGTCTGTTTATGTTTACTATGCATAAAGTAGCATAATGACTTAACAGCCAAGAAAATGGTTACTATGAACATATATAGATTTGGGAAAGAGAGAAATCCTCATAGCAACAGTGATTTTGCAAGAGTAAATTGCCTCTGGAGCACAAATGAGGTAACGGCTATTGAAAAGAACATGCAACATTCCCTTATGAGAATATTCCAAATTATCGAAAATGGACTCAGATGTAAGTGACTATTTTTATCTGTCCTTCATTACTATAACAGACTGCAGGGCATTGAGTGACTCTACAAAGAAAAAAGTTTACTTAGGTCACATTTCTGAAAGCAAGGATGTTGAGCTTTGGTATCATCTGATGAGGGCCTCCATCTGTAGCACACAAGGCAGATAGCATCACACAGTAGAAGAATAAGTGATAATAGCACAGTACCATATATGGAAACCAGAGGGGAGATGATACTTGATAACAACCAGCTTTTAGAAAACTAAGCATACCTGTGAGAACTAATGACTAATGTAGTCTCATGAGAAATACATTAACACTTGCTAAAAGCTCCCTCTCCCAATACTGATACTTCAACAAGCAAAGTTCAATGTGAGTTTCACTGAAGACAAATCACATGCAAGCAATCTAAGTAATTAGGTCATGTGATCATGAGACCTCACAAACTCTCACTTCTGAATTCACATATCTCACCAAGGCACCAGAGGCAATGTGTTTACGGATTCACAGGATGGAAAGAATTTTTGAGCTGAAATGTTTCTTCATATTTATTTGGAAAAAAATAAGATTTATAAAGAACTGAAAGGGGGTGGGTATCACAAGATTGCCTTGCAGTTCCAAAGTAAGTCAGAAGACCTGGAAAACAGGAGGACTGATGTCACAAGTCCAAGAACAGGAGATATTTTGTGTCAAGCTCTGTTAGGAAGTCAAGTAAAAAGGTTTTGTATAGATTCAGACTCTACTGATAATATAATATTTATATATACAGTTCAAGCCCCTCTGCTTGATTCTATATACCCATTCTGTTACCAATCTAATTGGCAACACCATCACGGTCAGTCAGAAATACTCTTATCCAAATAGCTGAGGTTCCTATCAGTTAGTCTGAATGACTGACCTACACAGTCATCATACTTCTCTGACATAGTACCCTCTCTTGGTAAGTATCACTTTAAAAAATTTGGTTCCTTACAGTTTTTTTCTGTTGCCAAGATTTGATGACTAGCCATGACAGATGGGATAAACTAAACTAAGTAACCCTGGTAGTAACACTGATTGCTAGCCACAGATTAAAAAAATGCTGTGTAACTCAAGATGGTGGACACATTTATATAATAGCTCAATGTTTATGTAATATGTTGATTGTGCTTTGACAAATAAAGCTTGCTTGGAGTCAGAAGGTGGAGCTAGCCACTAGCTGACCATAGAGGTTTGGAGGACTATAAAGAGAGAGGAGACAGTAAATGGTAAGGTGGTGCTAAGAGAGGATCTAACCCCTTTTAGAGAGAGGAACAGAAATGGAAGGAAGCAATTGGCAGCTGCTCCTGGTTCTCTGATGTTTCAGGTTCTTGCCCCAATATTTGACTCCAAATTTTTATTGACAAAAATCAATTAGATTAATGCTTCATCTGGTGCCCAAATAAAGTCTTTAAGATAGGAATAGAATAATAAAAATATAATAAGCCACATAAAGATGGAAAATACACAGAGTGTGGATACTTTCCAAATTTAAGTCAAAAGATGTCGTTTTGGGGAAAGAGGTTCTGCTTTTATTTCCACAGGAAATGAGAGGCTCTGGATTCATTCTGGGTTAAGAAAAATCAAGTTTGATCCAGGAAGATGGTCTGAAAAATCTCTGATGGGAACAGATGGCCAGATGACCCAACACTTCAGAACTCTTCTGTTGCAGTTTCCTCTGAGTTTTGCATCCAGAACGGTTTCAAGGCTGCTGACTGAGATAATACAGCCTCACATAATACTCCAGTCATGACTTGGCCATAGTCCTAAATTTTCTCAGGGTCCCCCAAAGCTTAGCAACATCCTCAATCAATAGGAAGTAGTCTAGAGAACTATGCTCACATTCCCAAAAATAAATTGTGAATTTTTGTAATCATTTAAGGGGGTTGGTTACAAGTTGTTATGGATAATGGTCAGGAAAAAAACTCAACAAAGGAGATTAAATTCAGAGATCTTGTCCCGAAAAGAAAAGTAAGGATATAGAAGTAACAGGATAAAAGAAGATTCTTGAATCTACTTTAATCCAAAAGACTATTATTCTTACATGTTTTACATTGGTATGGATTTTAGTGTACTGATACAAGTTTAAAGTTAATTTTGTTATACTGTATGTATATTTCCACTCTTGTTTAGGGTATTATGTTTATACAGCTCATTTAAAAATGTAATAAATAATTAAGAAATACAGATTAATAATCATCTATAATAGCAAACTTATAGTCATGTTACTTAGGTTTTCAAGGTCATACGGAGATATATTTCAGATAGATATGTAAAATTCAGACACTTCAAAGACATGCAGAATATGGCTTTTAACATGTTTTAATAACTTAGACTTTTCTCAACAATGGGACAAACCTGCTTCTGGCAGCACCAATTACTTCAAAGAGGATGATGGTCATTGAAGAAACTCCATGTAGATTTTGTTTTCTTTGTGGCAAAATTTAGCCAAGTGGTCAAAAAAACAAAAAACAAAAAAAACAAAAAAAAACCAACCCCCTCCCCCCCAAAAAAACTGCTCTTGCCTCAATTGCTGACAATTACTGTCCAAACTAGACCAGTGGGACACAAGAAAGGTGACTGCTAACATTGCCAAGACAAAGTAAAACATTCCTTCAAAATTCCCTGCTTCACAGGAAAGTCTGTTAGATATCCTAGGCCTGTAGGCCAGAGTTAGATGCCCCAACATTTCAGAGGAACTCTGGGTGATTGTCCAGGCAGCAAGATGTCCCTGTCATTAGGTAACATTTCACCCATCTGGGGTCTTTGATGGAGTATAAGACTAGATAGTTAGAGTTTATCTTAGTTATGATAAAAGGTAAATTAGGTACAAAATTAAACTCACCAAGATAGGATAGATAATGGAGTATTATCTTTAATTTTGTCAAATCCAAATGGATTGGATATTGTTACTGTAATTCTTACTTAATAACTATTTTTGTTATATATAATTTTACTAAAATTATATATATATATATATACACATATCTTCTTTTTTAATTAAACAAAAATGGCAATATGCTGTGGATTATGCTAATTGTTAATAAAAAACTGATTGGCCAATAGCAGGGCAAGAAGAGATAGGGCGAGACAGCCTAACAGGAAGAGAATGATGGGAGGAAGAAAGCCAAAGTCAGAGGAGTCTTGAGAGATGCCAGCCAGGCACCCAAGCAAGCAGGACATGTAAAAAATGAGGTAACATGCCATGAGCCACATGGCAAAGCATAAATAAAAATATGGGTTAATTTATATCTAAGAGTTAGCTAGTAACAAGCCTGAACTATTGGCTGAGCATTTATAATTCATATTCAGCCTTTGAGTTGGTTATTTGGGACCAAGTGTTCAGGACAGAAAGCATCCATTTACAGTTCACACATTCTTGTCCCATGACTTTTGTGATGGTGTAGATCGTCAGTGTGAATCCTGCTGTTTTCATCTTGTCTATGGAAAAAGAGCAGCCTTAAGAAACATTTCATTATGGTGTGCAGAAAATCCTAATGGTTTGATGAGGTAAAGCAGAGCAACAACCTCAAACACAAGTCTTAGAATTCTCTTGCAGATGAGATGATCAATTCACTTTATTGATTGGATTTTGTTGGGTCACATTTTTTTCAATAATCTTAAAATAGATGCCTCTTAAATGTTTAGTGTAGGGGATTGCTACAAAGTACAACAAGGACTTTTCCTTGTTTGAAATGACTATGAATAATTCTCTCTACTGAAATTAGTCCTTGCATTGGTCCACATACCAACTGTCCATGAAGGTACTAAATACAGAACCAGAGAACAAAATTTACAAAAAGGGAACAAGAGATAAGAACCATCTGGAAGCTGAAATGAGACTTTACCTTTCCAAACACTGTGATGTGGGATTCTAGCAGGTTTCATGGTGAAGATGTAATGAATGGAGGAAGAGACAAATGGGTTTACTTCAATTTAAGTATTACACAATACATACATGTATTAAAATATCATAGGAGCTTAATATAATTAAAATTTTAAGTTAAATAAAAAGTAACAATAATTAGTGAAAAATAGTCTATGAATTTGAGAAAGAGTAAGGAAGGTTATATGGGAGGATTTGGAGGGAGCAAATGATACAATTAAAATTTCAAAAATAAAAGAAATAATTCAAAGAAAGTAAAATAAAGTGAACTTAGTTTTACCCAATTTCTTTTAGCCATGGGCAGGTAGGAGGAACTTGGCTGTGGCTTAGAGAGTCTGTTTTTGGGCATCCTATGAGGCAGGATGAAAAGAAAGTGCAAGCCTCAATTGACAAAACTTTGTACCACATAAAATCTATGTACCACAGCTAATGTTTGAAATTGACAAAGTTAATTGGAGAATAGAAATAAGAATCAACAGTTAGAGACATGACAATTTTCTGCCACTTTTCTATAATGCTTCTGGGAGTTAAATTAATGACCTTGCATGCAAGAAAACCAAAAGCACATTGATCTTCAACAATGATTTTAAGATGACTGATATCATCTGCAGCAGGAGGAATCTTTAAGATATTCTTACCTGATGTTTTTGAAAGCTTCCATTTCCAGTTACAGATAAGAATCCTACTGGACCCTGAGCTGTGTTTGAAATTGTGCCTTTATTAGAAGGTCTTTGGTTTGACTAAGTACAATGTAGATTAAAAATCTGTCTAGAATTTTTTCTATTCATAAAAGAGCCCTGTTTACAGCTTAAGTATGTCCTACCTATGAACTTCCCTACTCCAAGTCATAAATTTTCACAGAATCTGCCACTTAAGGGATAGCTCAAATGCAATGACAAAGGCAGGTTTTCAAAGTCACATGAAAACACTTTACAAGTAACAAACAAGTGACCCGTGAGCATGGGACTTGAGTCACATTTAGTTTTTTAACTTTATATGGAAAGGAGTTTTCAGAGGTTCCTTTTGACTTTATTTATCATATTGGATGCTTTAGAAAGAATGGTTTGCCAGTAAAAATGAAAAAAATGCTTGTTAATGAAACTATTTTTCATCTATTAAGTGTATGGATAAAATGCATATTTATTTGATGAAGCTGAATTTCTTAAATCCAACTCCCTTGATACAACACACTTCATAATAATAGATTCATTTGGCTACAAACTTAGTCCCTACTTCCTGGAAACTTCACAGAGCCACACATATCTCTCACACATGGTCCTACACCCACCATATTTTCAGCTCCCAAAAAGACCATCCTCATCTCCCACAGATAATACTGAACCAACTCCCAACCACAACCCAGTCCCTATCACCTCAGGACTATTGATAGAGTCATGAACTCTAACCGACAGCCCTTTGAGGGCCTGTAAGAAAATTCTGCTGGCTCTATGGATATTTCATTCATGTGCTCATAGGCTTCATTTAATTCTAGCTGAGCTAGGACCATTTCTGGTATTCTGTTCATTGAGTGGCCCTAAGACTGAATCTCAGTTCATGTAAAACTTTACAAGTTAAAGTAGCAGCAAATGCATATCTAAACTCACATGCAACAAGGTTAGGCTTATAACCATACCAAAATATACTGCCAACCATCTGACTCCAGATACCCTGGTCCCATCACAAAAACACAAACAGTACACTCAAAGAATAAGATTATACATTTTGTCCCCATGTTAATATCTTCATAGTAATGATCCCAGTGAGAAAACAATTTAAATTACACATAAGATAATGACTTCAAAATGACAGTTTTATATATATATATATTCAAAGAATTTAAAGAGGATATGAATAAATATTGGAGTTAAGACCAAGAAAGTACAAATGAATTGTTGATGATATCAAAACAATTAAAGGTATTAAAATAGAATTAGTAAACACATCAAATTCTTGAAGAAAATCCAACAGAAATAAATATTGAAATGAAAAATTGAGAAAGTTGAATAAAAAGCTCAGTGGAAAGCCTCACCAATAAAATGAATCAAACGGAAAAGATTACAGGGATTAAAGTCAAGATAGAGGAATTTAATCATTCAGAGAAAGAGGAAGATAAATGTGTAGTAATTCAAGAATAGAACATCAGGAACTGTGGAACACTACAAAGGACCAGACATGAATGGTACATATAGAAGAAATCCAGGTCAAGAGCACAAAAGAAACATTTCCAAATTTAAGTAAAAGATGCCTTTCAAGGTGCTAGAGGTATATATAAAACCAAATAAATAGGACCAGATAAAAACTTTCTGTCAATCAATAGTCAAATACAAAATGTACAGAACAAAGAAAGGATATTGAAAGCTGCAATAAAACAAAGTTACATGAAGGTGGGTTTATCAGAATAACAGCTAATTTCCCAATATAAACCTTAAAACCTAGACCCCCCCCACACACACACCAATTGGGAACAGGTAAGTCCCAGATCTCCAGACTGATCAGCCCAGTTCTTTAGCAGGTAGGTACCAATGACTCATTCCATGCCCCTCCACCCCAGCCATTGCAGCCCCAGAGACCCTGCAGCAGCCTCCTCACCCTTTGCCAACCAACCCCTATGGCACCATAGACCACTAGAGGCATAGGCCCCTTCACCACCACCACCACCCACACACACAGATTAAGAACAGGTAAAGCCCAGATTTCGGGACTGTTCAGCCCAGTCCTCTAGCCCCCAGGGCCCCAGCCAGTACATCCCCAGAGAACTGGCAACAACCTTCCCATTCCTGCCCTCCTCCTTGTCAATCATCCTCTGCAGCACCAGAGACCACCAGAGCCACATGCCCCTCCTGCACCAATTGGGAAGAAGAGCAATCACAGGAGGCAGAGGCCCCACATGAACCAACTGGAAGAAGAGCAACCAGCAACTTCACCTGTACAGATTTAAGGATGAAATGGGTAGAAGGCAGTGTAAGAACACATTAAACAACATAAAGAGCAATATGGCACCAGCAGAAACTAGTGATGCTACAACAGCAAGACCTGAACATCCCAAAGCAGATGATCCAGAAGAAAATGACCTTAAAAATAACTTTATGAAGATGATAGAGTCTCTAAAAGAGGAAATGAAAAATTCCCTTAAAGAAATGGAGGAAAAGACAAACAAAAAATTGGAGGAAATCAAGAAATCTCTTAAAGAAGTCAAGAAACCCAAGAGAAGCAATCAAACAGGTGAAGGAAACAGTTCAAGACTTGAAAATTGAAATAGAGGCAATAAACACACACACACACACACACACACACACACACACACACAAACTGAGGGAATTCAGAAAAAGGAAAATCTGAGTAAATGAACAGAAAATACAGAGGTAAGCATAACCAACAGAATCTACCTAGGAGGAGTAGACAACAGGAAATAATCAAACTGAGGGCTGAAATCAATAAAATAGAAACAAAGAGAACAAAACAAAGAATCAATGAAATAAAGAGTTGGTTCTTTGAGAAAATCAACAAGATAGACAAACCCTTATCCAAACTAAACAAAAAGCAGAGAGATAATATTCAAATTAACAACACCATAAACGAAAAGGGGGACATAATAACAGATACCGAGAAAACCCAGAGAATCATTAGGCCATACTTTGAAAACCTGTACTCCAAAAAATTGGAAAATGTAAAAGAAATGAACAATTTTTTGATAGTTACAACATACCAAAATTAAACCAAAATTAGATAAACAATTTAAATAGGCATGTAATCCCTAAGGAAGTAGAATTAGTCATCAAAAGTATCCTAACCAAAAAAAGTCCAGGGCCAAATGGTTTTAGTGCAGAATTCTACAAGAACTTCAAAGAAGTGGTAATACCAATAATCCTGAGACTATCCTGAATAATAGAAACAGAAGGAACATTGCCAAACTCTTTTTATGAGGCTAGAGTTACCCTGATACCCAAACCACATAAAGACACAACTAGGAAAGAGAATTACAGACCAATCACCCTCATGAACACTGATGTAAAAATACTCAATAAAACTCTAGCAAACAGAATCCAAGAACACATCAAAAAAATCATCCACCATCAAGTAGGATCTCAGCTCCCATTTGGTCAGATGGTTTGGGGAGGTAAGAAGTCACTAATGACTGCTCCTTTGCTTCTCTGATCTCAAGGCAAGCTTTATTTGTCAGAACACAAACAAAATAACATATAATAAAATATTTATTTTCTCTCACATAACACCATGTATATGTATACACAATGCATACACAGAGAGGGGGGAAGATATTTGGAAAGGTAGAGTACTAATATGAGGGAGAAAAGTGATGGAGAAGTGAGGGGCAAGCATGAGCAATGTACAACAATATATAAGTATGAAAGGATATAATGAAACCTATTATTTTATATACTAAAATAGTTCTTAAAATTAGTCATTGGAGGAAGGCTGGGAGGCATACAAAAGGAATATAGTGATGACTAAATGATTTCTGGGGAGGACAGTGAAACTTCTCTGTGTCATACTGCAATGATGGGTACATGTCATTATTTATGTGTCAGAACCCACAGAATGTGCATTACAAAGAACAGAGGAACAGCTGAGAAGACAAACGTCGGTGCTGGTTTTCTGATTCTTCTGACATTTCCTGTAAACCTAAGGCAATTCTAAAATTCAAAATATACTAATTTGAAATGGACATATGCTGCCTATGAGTAGAATTGTATTATAACACAATATAAAATAACCATCCATGAATCCATAGTGTTATAAATGACCTAGTAAATAGAAAAAAAAGAGCACATTCATGGAGAATTTAGAATATTTTGTGTGTGTATATATATATATATATATATATATATACATATACATATATATATATATATATATATCACTCTCAATGAACTATAACATAATTCACAACTTACTAAATGTGGGATGCTCATAGAGACATCATGCTTCAGAGAAAGTTCTTGAAAGGGTGAGAAGAACTTAACTATAATGAATATGCCTGAAAGCAACTACTTCAGGCAAATGACAAGATGCAAAGTCAATAACCATAACTCATGTTGGAAGTGTGGCTGGCTCCTCTATAAGTTGTGATGAAAATGATACCTTACTTCAGCAGCTTACTTCTGGAAGTCCTACATTCAAGCCTAACAAGAGAACAACAGAACAACAAGAAAATAGACAAAATCAATAAAGGAACACCAGTATGACATACCCTATACTTCAGGCTATGAAGAACACCAAAAACAAGAGACATGTGAAAAATAATCACAACAAGACAATCCGAAGAATACACACAGCTCAAAGTGATGTGACTCCACGGGGGTGGGGGGGGTTCATGCATGGATAAAGTACATTGAGTACAACCTAATAAACTGTAAATCAAGAAAAGACTTCAGTTTATGGCCCATATCAACATTGGCCATTAATTACAGCAAGCATATCTCATTAATGTGATATATATTAGTTTCTTTCCAGATTTCAGAGAAAAAAATACCTCAAGGAGAGCAATTTAAAGGAGAAATGTTTTATATCACCACATAGTCCAATGTATAGTCATTCTATCAAGGGAGAGAACTCATTTACCATCAGGAAGCATGAAGTTACGAATGTGTGCATGTACTCAGCTTCTTTTCTGCACTTAGTGTAGATCCTTTGCCCAAGGAATGGTCCTGCCCACAAGTAAGATCAGTCTTCTCACATAAATTAATGAAATCACCAAACTCTCACACAAGTATGCTCAGATGCCTATTTCCTAGAGGATTGCAGATCTGTCACATTAACAGTTAATGTTAAAAAGCACAGATATTAAAAGTAGGGTAATCTAGGCACGGGAGTTAAGACAATTCTTTACTATTTTGTAATAGTTTCATAAATAAAATGTTATTAAAAATATTGTTATGTCTTTAAGCCTGAAACTGAGACTTAAGAGTGTTCCAAATTATAAAACGATTGACCTTTATAAACATGTTTTAGTTTCATTTCTTTTGTGCATCTGTTTAGTATTTGTGAACACATCACTTCATTGCCGAATGCTTGGTTTCAGATAAACAATAGGGCATAACCAATAGAGACTAATTCTCCCTATCTCAGGACTCATTATTTGCCTATATTCTTTGTTTAGAGGTTGGATGCAATTTGATTTCTCCCCTTCCATGTTATCCTATCTATTGGATTTGTTATTGTCCATACTAAAATATAACTATCTTGGAAGGAGATCGCACAGTCTTTTAAAAATGAACTGCAGAATGGATTTGAATGGAAAATTACTTCAAAACTATTTCTACTTAAAATGCTTATCCTGATAGAAAAACACCAAACCTCAGAATTTTAATAGTGGGTGCTCAAGAAGAAGCAAATATCTTATGAATAAAAGACATAGAGTAGAGTTTCTGTACTCTGTGCAGGGACGAGGGCAAAACAAACCAAAAAATGAAAAAAAGTATGATACAACATCAAAAGTTTATATCCCAAAGCACTAAAATAAAAGAGAAAGGGAAGCAAGGATAGATGGAGAGACCCATGCTCACAAGACAGTGGAGCAAGGAGGCATCCTAAGGGAGCGACTGTTCCTCACTATTAGCATGGCTTGTTCTCTCTCAAATCCCACAGTCTGTGTGAGAACTCTGCAATTACTGTAATAAATAAGTATAACCCCCTTTGCCCCAATCAGTCATTGTCTTCTCTGAAACTGTTGGTGCCTTCCTCATAGATACATCTGAACTTCATATCATATGAAGTCATATTATAACAACTCACTGAGGTTGATAGATATGTACAATCAATCTCAAAATGTCTAAAATATTAGATCTGAGGCCCCTTGAAATTATAATTTATATTTCTACCTCAAATCAGCCTTACCCATTCTCCCTCTCTTTCTCCCCGCCCCTCCCCGTGTATGTGTGTGTATGTGTGTGTGTGCACGCGCATGCGTGTGTGTTTCAGGTACTTCATTATGAGGACAGAATACTGACCAACATATAATTCTAATAGCACATAATTTAAAATAATGTAGTAATTCCAGTGATGCAGCATTTTTATTTATCTAAAAATATGCATTTAAGTGAATGTCAAAACCTGATAAATTCACTGGAGAAATGGGAGTAAAATTGTGACACAGTGTTACTTTATTTTTATTACAGGACATTTTGGGTAGATGAATCACATGAGCTATATGAGATCTTAACCTCAGAACTGGATCTGTCTACTGTTACCACCTCCAATTATTTTGTGCAATGGCTCTTGTTGGAACACCACTTGGGAGGGTTCTTTTTTGTTCTTATTTTTATTTCCAGGCATGGTCTTCCTATGTAGATCCCTTGTAACAATCATTATGCCAGAGGTTCCCGAGTGCTCAGATTAAAGGTGTACCCACTATATTTCTCTGGGAACACTGGCTTCACAGATGAATAAAACAGAGTTAGGGGTCATGTTTATATGGGGCACAGGAGAATGAGAATATATAACGTTTGCTTTACATTGTCATTTAAGTTGTAAAAATCACAGTTGTAGCTGAAGTTTTCCTTTGTCTACCCAGCTCCTGCAGCAGCTCAGACCCAAGTAAACACACAGAGACTTATATTACTTATAAACTGTAGGCCGTGGCAGGCTTCTTGCTATCTAGTTCTTATATCTTACCTTAACCCATTTTTATTAATCTCTAAGTTGCCACATAGCTTGTGGCTTACTGGTACTTTACATCTTGTTTCTCATGGTGGTGGCTGGCAGCATCTCCTGACTCAGCCTTCCACTTCCCAGAATTCTCTTCACTGCTTATCCCACTTATACTATACTTCCTGCCTGGCTACTGGCCAATCAGCAATTATTTATCAACCAATCAGAGCAACACATTCACAGCATACAGAAAGACATACCCAGCACATAGTGATATTACATACATGGGCAATGACTGAGGCTATGTAGGCTTTTCTAAGAAACAATGCTGGGGAATTGCAAATTAAATATAATGTTTATCAGATGATGGGCACAGAGAATAGCATCAATTAGGTGACTGGATACTTTTACTACATCTCTCATATATAGGTCATTACATATTAAAAGACCCTTGTAACAATTCAGTAGCCAAAAGAATTTCTGTTTCTATGATATGAGAAGAAAGGCTAGGCAGACTGTTTATGAATATGGCAGTCAGATCAGTCAGCATAAGCAAAGGTATGCTGAATTACTAAAATCATTCCTAATCTTAGTAGTCTGAAAGAGAAAAGTATATTTCTGGTAGATCCTCAACACTCACATTGCTTTGATAGAGGGCTAGTCTTGGTTCCATGATGAAGGGAATTTCACTGTGGTAGGTTCTTTGTATGTCTGACTGATGAAGACAGAGGGCTTAGTGAATGAAATACTTATTTTTACATTTCCAGGATCAGTTATATGTCATTTTTGCTCTTATTTATTAACTAAATTAAGTACAATGGTGAAACCTAACTTTTCTGATAATCCAAAATTGCAATATTTTGGTGGCCAGTGAAATGCCTGAGCTGGGAAAGGTGCTTGTAAATATTCCTGATGATGTGAGTTGGAACCAAGGGACACATACAGTTTATGGAGAGAGATGAACTGAATCTTAAAGGTTGTCCTATGACTTCCATATGTGTACTGTTACATCCATAGCCACACATGCACCCAGCACGTGCACTTGGGCACACATGCATGCGTGTACACACACACACACACACAAATATGCAAATGAAAGTAATAAAAACCTTTGGCACATTTGGAAGAGAGGAATATAGAATACTTGTTTAGGATTTGCTGCTTGCAGTTTTTATAGTAGCTGAGTGGTTTTGAGCTCATAACTTACACACATTCACTTATTTTAATCACAATAAGAAATGCAGAAACATCGTCTCAGATTCATGTTTTATCTCTGTATTAGTGAGTCTCCTCCTATAAACATAATATGTACATTGAAAGTTACTAACATCTAAAGTGTTTTTATTCCACAAGCTTATAAACTTTTATTTGAATAACAACTACTCTAGAAAAAATACAATCTCTGGGAAAATTAAAAAAATAATGAGTAAGTCTTAATTGGAATAATTATATATAACATACTTCTTTTAGCACAATTTTGTCATTCAAGATCTCCATGGGGGGAAACTGAGCTCTTCATCTCACGTAAGAGAGGATTTAATATACATCTAATTTAGTAACACCAAAAAACAGCAGTTTATTTCATTCACACTAAATTAACTATATATATATATATATATACAAAATCTGAGATTCAAAAATGACCAGGGAATATTTAAAACTTAACCTTGTCACTAAGATATTAGAAGAGGCTTATGATTATATGTTCTTCTGTTAACAGCTAGAAAAACAACTGAAAAAGTCGAACTTACCAGCAAAATTAATGTAATCATGTGCTGACAGAGGATTCCAGAGACAAAGCACCTATCAGCTAACTCTCAGGTACTTCCTAGAAATCCTGATGTAGTTGTTAAGGAACGAAATATGAACCATCATTGATTCTACCCATTCCTAAATTGACCTTTTCAGTTTTTGTTTCCATTGCACAGAAATCAGAGTGTTCATTTACAGAGAAAGGTTCTTGACACAATACTATGGACACCTAGTTGTCACCTACATTGAAACAAATTTTTAAAAAATGCCTGCATTTCCCGTTCTGTCCGCTACATTTCTGGTCACAGATGCACTGACTATTGAGATGTTGCAGGTCCAGAACAGCTCCTTTCCTAGGTTCTTCAATCAGGGTTCTTTTTACGGAGTGAGTTCATTGTTACTTCTATCACTTTTGATGTTTCTATCCCGACCGTGCTTCTTCCAATCCTGCACTTTCATGAAATTAGATTTTAAGTTAGATTGATGTTTGAGCTTGCTGTGACTCCTATTTGTATTAGGAGAATTTCCATGGCATGATGATAGCGGAAAGTTTTTTGAAACTGAAAGACTTTCTGAGAACTAATTATCAATTGCCACAACTTCTACATTTGCATAACCACTGTCTGAGTTCCCTTTACTTTGATATTGCTATTTATATGGAAATTGATGCAAATAATGTCAGACAGTTTTTTCTTTTGCTTAAGTGACTGTCAGCTATTACTCAATTGTAAAATGTTTTTCTTTCAGAAAAACAAAACAGGTTATGTTCAAGGAGTCATTACCACACAGGAAACTTAGCTATATTTTGGAAAAGTACCACAGTCCGGGATGCCATGGGGCTTTCTTTTCTTACCATAGCCACAGGTACAAGATACCCATTTCTGTCTTCCCAAACTGATTTCACACAAAATCTTATTGGAGAGGAACCTAGCATACTATACTCTCCAAATACACTTGACAAGTAGATTTCCATTGTATAGTATCATGGAAAATATTTCATTGGTATGGAAATTCAAATCTTTCTGTAGAAGGCACCAAGAATTTATTTAGCCAAGAAGTTATAGATTTGGCAGAATTATCCCCTGACCTTCATGGGATAATTGCTTAGAAAGAAAACTCTCTAAGTGCTACAAAGGAGTTTGAAAAGTTATTTTCTCTAGAAAAAATGTTTTAAACATAAGGTGGAAATTAAAGTTCATCACACAGTTTTACTTGGCCTACTAAGGAATTGTTTTCTCAAATTGAATACCTTGACCTAAGATTACAAATCAATCTTTTATGAGCTCAAGGATTCCATGGCAACAGGAAAGTATTGTGTGATCACAAACTTAAAGAATTCACACACAGTATATTACATCTACTGTTAGCCCATTTCCTCTGTTCACACAGACTTTGGAAAGGGTTGCCACATCTCTGAATAAATTGGATCTGAAGCTTTCAGGAACATACTGTGTCTAACTATAGAAGTGAGACAATGTTAATTATTTTAATTGCTAGAATATTTCAAAATATGAGTAAAACTAATTTGTCACAAAATAAATTTTAATAGTATGTTCAGTTACTATACTGATGCCCATTATACCACTTTTAATAAAATTTCCCATTTTCATAATGGGATAATTTTTACCATAATTTTATCTTAAATGGATAATATTTGCCTTAATTAATAATTTCCCTGCATATAACATGTATTTTTGAAATAAATTTCTATTCTGTAGCAATTTATCTGGTGATGCAGGTTACTATGAGCATATTAACTGCCCTTGAATCATAAAGGCTGTGAATGCATAGGGAACAGTGTTCTTCCACATAAATTCTGTAGATTCTCCGTATTATTGTAAAATATCTATGAAACAAAGGTAGCCAAAGATTTAAGAAGGATTTCTACTGTAATTTTGATAGTCATTTTGTTTTCTTTTATGGTTCTAATTCAACTTTAATAAGTTCATGAATAATTAGTCTACAATGTATCTAATATTTAACTTTCACTTCTCTGTTCATACATTCATGTAGTGGATGTACATTCATCTTTATTGAATGGCAGATGTTCTTTCAAATTCTGGGCCTTCCCGGGGAGAAAACACACCAGAAAGGGAACCATGTTGGTTTGACTCAAATAAGCAAATATTATTTTTTTCCCGTATTACAGCCGGAAAATGAGGGACAGGCCCATGTTAGGTAACTTTCCTGAGGTCACTCAGCCGGGTGGAGTCTGAGCTCTCACTCAGAAGTTCCCTGCGGTTGGGCCACAAGTTCATAACCGCTGGCTCCCAGCAGCATCAGCATCAGACAGGGAGTTTTCCTGTAAGCCCTAGAGTCTTACTTAGCACACCACGTCAAGGCAAGCGCCTTCGAAAGAGGCGGCCACACAGAGGTCAGCAATGCGAATTCTTATTGCTTTACCCTTTCCACCCATGTTCAGGAAATTCATATCCAGGTAAATCTTGCCAAGAGAAAGACAACTCTGGGAAAAATATTTTGACCCGATAGTCACATAGGAAAATTCACAGTGCACAAAGCCTGGGAAAATTAACAGTTTTTCTTCAGTAAAAATCATGAAATTTAACGTTCTTGATGCCAAAATGCAGAAAAAAATTTTTTTTACTTTTTACAAATCCCAAATGAAAAAGTACTCAGAGCCAGGGCACTGAGAGACTGTGTGTGGATCAGGATGTCCAGGGAAATGTGGTGTGGGCTTCGACACGAGGTCTGGGAGTTTGAAGACAAATCAAGTTGGATCTAGGTTCGGCTGAATCAGTTCCAAATACTCTGGCCCACAATGTGCAGAGTTTCCGGCCTACATGGATTGCTGTGAGCTTGTGTGGGCTCAGACAGCCTGAGAGAGAAACAAGGTTAAACACTGCTGAGGCAGATCAAGGAATTGGGTTGCTCATACTTAACGCAGGAGAGTAATGCTTCAAGGAACTGGTTATGGGAAAGGCATAAATATTGACAACACATGAAACAATCAATAGATGACTTGAAAGTCACACTCAGAGCTCTTGATTCAGCACCACGTCCCCATCGAGGCCCCTGTGCTTCTGCTGAGGCAAGAAGAGAAAAGAAGCAGATGTTCTTTCCCACGGTTGGATATGGGCCTTTGGTTTATAGCATTTTCAAACCTTTGCTTCAGCTGCACAGCCAGATGCCCAAGATACAGAGCTCCATTCAGTAGGTGCTTAAATAATGGAATGTTATAATTGACAGTGTAACCAGGGCCTGCCTTCCAAAAACCTGGAATTCTACCTCCTGGGATGATGAGGCAGAAAGATGGTCATGAGTTTGAGGACAGCTTGGACTGGAATGTCATTTCTGAGATAGTCTGGAATGTATGATGAGACCCTGTCTCAAACACAGACAAATAAATGCGTTTTCTATGTAAACAGCACTGTTTCACATCCTAAAATACTAGTGATGCACAAGAGAAGTGTCTTTTTTCAGTCTCCATGCAAATCTCAGCACAAACTTAAGGTGGTTGAGATGAAGCCAAGCATCTCTCTCAGGAAGTCATGTCAATAGTCAATACAGACCTCAGATGTGCTCTGTCAGAAATGCAGGGTTGGTGATCTGTTTTGAGGAGGAGACTTCTAGCTGATCTTGAAGCTACATGTAGATAGTGACTTAAAATTGCCTACACATATTGGAGCATTAGTCAGGGTAACTGAAAGGCAGGGGGAAGGTTAAAAGTAGAGACTGTGGTAAAAAGAGAGGTCTGAAAAATTTCCCCCATGGTTTTCTTGAGTTTGCCACTGAATAGATTCAATCAGGTCATTCATTCCTTTCACTAGATAGTTTACATGCATCACACTATTATATATACTTTTATCATTAAAAAGTGGCCTTTCTGTAAGTAATATTGATAAAAAATATCTTAGGGGCTGGAGAGATGGCTCAGTAGTTAAGAGTGCTTGCTGATCTTCTAGAGGACTGAAGTTCAGTTCTCAGCACTATTGCCAGGTGGCTCCAGGTGACCCAATGTCCTCTTCTGGTCTCTACACACTACAATCATCTTTGCACCATGATACACACACACACACACACACACACACACACACACACACACACACACATGCACACACACACATGTGTGTGTGTGTGTGTATGAGAGAGAGAGAGAGAGAGAGAGAGAGAGAGAGAGAGAGAGAGAGAGAGAATACAGAAACACACGTGAGAAAATCTAAGTCTAAAATAATTAAAAATACTTTATCCAATTATCTTACTTCTTGTTTATCCTTTCTTCTATGGAAGTTAAAGTATTGCTTGAGCAAATGTATTACTAAAGGTAACTGGGTCATCATTCATTCACTCGCTCCTTCATTCATCCCTTATCTAGTTGTTGCATCTACTGCATTCACTGTTTATTCTCAAACTCTTGCCACATATATCAACATAAGCCAAGATGATTCATTGCAAACTGTCCCCACCCGTCTCTAGAAGTCTAGGCTCCTAATACTAAGGAGTATCTTCTCCCAATTATTCTTCTTTACTAATGTGTCTTCTCAGAAGTCTTCAGAGTGAAGTCTCCAAGAATCACCCTTGTTCCGAAGTCATTTTAGTGAGACTTTATGTGTGTAGCTTCTTACATTCTTTTTTTTTTTTTTGGTAGCCCAGGCTGGCCTCGAACTCACAGAGATCCGCCTGCCTCTGCCTCCCGAGTGCTGGGATTAAAGGCGTGCGCCACCACCGCCCAGCGCTTCTTACATTCTTAGGACACACAATCTGACAGCAAACTCCATATTTCTCTGGCTATTTTAATTTTTTCTGCTGCCTCTTCCCTAGTGCTCCCTGGGCCTTAGGTGAAGGAGTTGTATTGTATATGTATCCTTTGTGACTGATCTCCACAACTCTGAATTTTAGTTGGTTGTCATTTCTATATGAAAAACAATAACTAATGTTAGCTTTTTTTTTTTTTTTTTACCTTTTTAGTTTAACAAGGGACAAGAAGTTCAATACTAAAATCAGTTGAGAGTGTGGGTGCAAACTAGAGGATAATTTGGTGAAAACATATGAAGGTTAATGATAATAATCACTGAAATGAACACATATATGAACTGTGAAAACTCAACTCTATTTTCAGGAGTTTGCCCTACAAATATACTATAATGTTTTTATTATAGTATTTTGTTTGTTTCTTTGTTTTCATCCTAATAAAGACCTAGGCACAAATTATGCACTAAAAATAACCATTTAAAATTTATAGTATATGTGAAATGGTATCTGCATAGGTAAATATGATCTTATCTTATTTACATAAGTATGCTATTCACTAAACATGATGAAATAAAATATTTTAATCAATGCAAACTTTTGATGTTAAAGTATACAAAGGGTAATTTGTATACATAATAAAAAGTTCTGATGCTATATTTACAATGCAACTTGTGTAGTAAAAATAAGGGATGGTAGTTTCTTTTCATATACGTATGTATATATATGTACACACAAATATATAATCTGGATAAAGGTATTATAACTATTAACATTATCAGTAAGGGAGTGAATGGTAATAAATGTAAAAATAAATTTTTATCTAAGTGTCTTTTTTAAATTATGAAATATAAACATTTATTTTTAAAATATAAAATTTGAGTAAATACTGTTACTATTTGTTTTGACATTATAAACATCTGTTTTTATCATTTAAATTTAACTTATTTTTCATTGCTAAGCACTGAACAAGATTGCAGTGAGATAGTGATGAAATGTGCTCTAGAAATCCAAGGAATTGATTCAGATAATAATAAGTACAAGCTCTGTTATCTGGGAAGGTACTTAATCTCATTATGGAAATGATGTGCTGGTGGGTTTTTTTTGTCCCCTTAAAAGCATCTATAATCACTGGGACATGGGTATTTATGAATGCCTGTATAGAATTTTCTTGATTTGGCTAATTGAAGTGGAAAGATCCTCACACTCTGTGTGGTACCCATTCCCTGGTTGGGATCCTGGACTGCATTAAATGGAGAGACCATGTTGAACACCTGTAGCATACATTCACACATCAATAGCTCCCTGCTTCTCAACCATAGAGGTATCATGACCAGCTCTCCTAAGCATTCAATGCTGTAACTATCCTGTTATGATGAACACTAACCTGGAGCCATGAGACTAATTGAGATTAATGAACTCTTTGTCATTTTGGTTACTTTTGTCAGGGTGTTTCATCACAGTGACAGAAAATGAACAAAGACCGATGGGCAATGTGGCTGTAGCTCAAACAGGATGTGGCACAGAGTTTGACGGCTGACATTCCACATTTTATGGACATTCACATATCCGAGAATCTACCACTCACTAGAGGATATTTCTTAATGTTGGTATTTTATTTTTGAGAATTACTAAGACTGGGAACACATTAGTACCTCTGAAAATCCCAATCGTAAAGTAGTTTCCAGAAGAAAATGAAAGTCATCATTAAAGAAAATAGTTCTGAGCATAATGCCTCTGTCATGTAGGAATAAAGATGCAGCAAGCAGAGGATACTTTTTTGATAATAAAAATACTTCTAAAAACCAAACATTTCTGATTATGATGAGAAAATATTCTCTGGATAGTTAGTCTTTCATTTTTAAATAGCTTTCAAGAAAATAAAAGCTTCTCCTGACTCAAAATGTTGTGTATCTGTTCATTTATACATTATATACTTTAAATCCATGCATTTTTCAAAGAAAAATTCATTTGCACTGACTCATCCTAAATTTTAAGAATATTGTTGAAATTAAAATATAATTACATTATTTTCTCCTTTTCCTTTCCTCTCTCCAACCTTTTCCATGAACTACCTCTTATTTTCTTTCAAATTCAAGGCCTCCATTTTTTAATTGTTTTAAGCTGTTAAAACTTCCTTGGTATGCTTCTCTTACTTGGCATTTTGTAAATACTGAAACTAGTTATGGAAAACTGCAAACCAAGCCATAAATCTACAGCCAACCTCAAAAAAGAAATGAACTCAAGGAATTCTCACAATAACATTGAATTGACTATGATTTCTCTCCTATTAATGTCACATTTTAGTAAATTTGAATGCAAAAGTTCACATAGATAACAAAACAGAAAATTAAATTTAATCTTAGATGGGGTATAAAAATTCATTTGTGATTTGGAGAAATATTTGAATTTGTTTTTTTATTTGCCTGATATTAAAATTAAAAGATGCCAATTAATACCTTAATATTAATGAATATGTTGACAATATTCTGCCAGAAATCATACAGACTGAATCATTCTGACAATCCAGTGATTTTATTGTATCTTGTCTTTACTGTGCATTATTTGATAAAGTTGAAATAATGTTAGCAGTCTATCTTGGAACACATTCTTTAATAGTCTATGATTAAAGTTTTTCCCTTATCTCTAGATTGAGAAATGTGGATTATCTATCTAATCCCAATTTGTTCCCTCTTAATCTTGATTTTGTTGGTGTTTTCCCATCCATAGCTTAAGCTATACATTTTATGAATAAAAAAGAGATAGCTAAATATAGAGTTACTTTTCCAAAGGCAAAGGTAGTTGTGCTATTTAATATTTAAATACTTTATATGTTTTTGAAAATCTGTGCAATTTAGAACCTTCTATGCATGCAGCACAGATATATGCATTGGAAAGCCATTTTTGGATATTGTGGCCAAGTTTAAGGCCTCAGTTGAAATTATTTTCCTCAGGTATTGAGATTAATTTACATTAGTGTCTTTGGTAAGTTACTTGGGGAAGTTAAAGAAAAATAACCACCACATATTTACTTCTTATCCATATATTTAAGGCAATCATTTGGTGTTCCAGTGGCAGAGGCTCCCTTAGCCTGGGCAGTTGAATTCTTGATAGGGATTGGCTATTGTCTTTCTGCTCTCATTTAACAAACTTCCTTGAGATACTGTTCCACCATAGCTAGAGTTCTATCTCCTGGTGGATGTTTTTCTTCTCTCAGAGAAGTATATATTTGACATATAAAACTTGCATTAGAGAGGCTCAACTTCAACTTTATCCATTAATTGCCTTCTTCACTGCCCCAGACTCAGATCTCAGTTCATCAGAGTTCAATGTTCTCTAGCAGATATCAGATAGAGCTTCATTCTGATGCATCCAAAATGCCTGCTTACAATAGAAACAGCCAGAAGAGAGTTGGAAGAACATTAACTTAGAGTCATCTTGCTATGATTTTTCTTATATGTATCTAAGAGATTGTATTTATTTAATAAATACTAGTCTTTTATTTATTGATAATATGTTTAGTATACTGCAAAGTATGAGTGACCCAAAACAATTTTGTCTCTGTTTCTCTGTTCCTTTACTGTTTTTTCTCATCAAAAGTAAGAGTTATTGTCTTCCTCCACTTGGATTAGATCAAACTATTTGACTAATGATAATAAGGATATAGTATTTCTGAGCTAGGCTTCCATCAAGAAGTCGTTTAGGCCAGGGAGTGGTAAGGAGGTACACACCCCTGATTCAGCTATACCACTCCTGGCATATAGGCAAGTAGCTCCATATTTTAAATCAGAAATACCTGCAATTTAATGTTCATTGGAGGTTCTAGCCACAACAGGAAGATTGTAAAACCAACCTAGAGAATGGATGATGAAAAAGTAGTACACATATATAATGGAATTGTATTCAAGAGTAAAGAAGATTGATGTTTGCAAGAAATGAGTAGACCTAGAAAATAGTATCCTGAGTGAGATGACCAAGGCCCAGAAAGAAAAATGCTGCATTTTCTATTTTATTCATGGATCCTAGTTATGAAATTTTTACAGATGCATGCTTAACATTATGTGGTGATTAATCCAGAAAGATAAAAGTGGAATATCAGAGGGAGGGAGGAGAGGCAGATGCACACTTCACAAATAAACATGGAGATGAGGAATACTGGGATGAGAATGATCTAAATGGGGGGCAGTGGCAGGATAAGAATAAGTAGGAGGGAGGGATAAAAAAACTAAGTATGTATGGAAATGCTGAAGTAACCTGCTATTTCATAAGCCTGTTACAAAGCATAATAAAAAATGAAATTGAATGGAAGTAACTTTTGTGGATGGGTAATTAACATTCTTTTAAAAAATTTAGTGTGAAACTTTTAAGAACTACAAAATGAAATGCACATATGTTCTTATACATATTCTAATTTTATAAACTTGGATAATCACATACATGTGTATATTTAGCATTTATTTTCCCAAGGTATATGCTTACAATCATAACCAAATAAGAATCTCCATTGGAACTGACTCCACTATAAATGCTACTCTCTCAAAGATCCCATTGTGCTCTGCTATGGAGATGTGTCATTAAAAATGTGTCACAGATTTAAGAGTTTCACTGTTGAGTGACTCACAGTTACATGCTCCAGGTAGGTGAGGCATACCCATCAAATGCATCCAAATTTTGCCTTTACCTTTTATATGAACTAAGGATGTGTAAAACACCTCATAACTGGTAGTTCGCTAATAAAAATAGCAGGTGAGTCCAAACAGCATGGTTAAATAAGATACCACCTACATGCAATGTGTCCCAGCAAGGAGTGCCTCTCTATAAGAAAGGCTTGTATGTGAGTCAGAAAACAAGCCATATTTTCCATAGTGGATGCTGTGAATTTTTAGTAGTATCACAGAAACACTGACTGACTCATTCAGAAATATTTAGTTTCACTTATATGTTTTCGTGTGCAATTTTAGGAAATTTCTAAGATAAACTATAAAATTCCATTCAATTTGGTAAAACCTATTTACAGAAAACTTAATGTTTTCAATAATGTAAGCACCTGCTAAGTAATTTTGATGAAGCATCTTATGGCCTAAATTATACCTGGGGAAAAATATTTGAAACTTAGAAAGCAGAGTTATGAGAGGAATAGCAAGGTTTCGTTTGAGTTATAATTGCTTGGGTCCCTCTTTCCATCTTTATTTTCACCTCAGTGGCCCTTACTGTGGCACCTGGAGTAACCTCCCTGGAAGACAGGCAGTACTTGAGTTCATTCTCTCTTCAACTTGTGCATTTTGGTCTCCATCTAAACAATATTATCACATTTTAGATATCTCTTGCTCAGTTGAATTCTTCAGACAATATATATATATATAATCAACACACTTCCAAACAAAAATTTAGTACCACTTCTATGAACCAATGCCCTGCTTTAGTATGCAGTCTTTTCTTTCAACATGATCAAATTTCTTGGAGGAATCCAGAACCAGACTTAACATACTGTGTTCTATAAAGCATCAGTAATCTAGGCATGGGTTTTCCTGTAATTTCCTCCTGTCTCTTTCTGAAAGGAAATTATCTTACTTTACAGGGTGGTAATTATCTGTTTCTAGAAAAGAAGATTGTCAGGGCATCTGACTTAGTACTATCTTCTAACTATAGAGTACTGGTCCTGTAGTGGAACCTACTGCATGCACAGAGAATATTGGTTCTCATGTCATTCACCCTGTTGTGGATTTGAACTTTAGAAACTGAGGTAAAATACTACCCTAGCTTTGAAAGCCATAAATCAGCTACCCCTAAGTGCAGATGTCTGGATTCATCTATTACTATATGTGTGTGTGTCATGATGGTAGGTTACCTTATCAACAAGCAATTATAAATAAATTATGCATGTTCATGTAGAGTTTTACCCTCTCTCCTGTTCAGTCTATTTCTCTCTACTAGTTATCGATATATCTGTCATCAATCTATCTATCTATCTATCTATCTATCTATCTATCTATCTATCTATCTATCTATCTATCTATCTAATCTATCTATCCATCCATCCATCTCTATTTCTTTATTTCCTTCTCAGTCTTGTCTATACCATGTGATGAATCCAGGTATTTTTACATCTTATTATTTGGTTCATACCTTTCTAATTTTTATCTTTTCATCCTTTATCCATGTAGTAAACCATCTCTTTTCTCCTCTGATCTTTATCCTATGCTAATACAATATGTTTTATTTTAACAATTGTCTAATGCTCTGAGTAGTAGAAAGCAAAGCATGAGCCTCAGTTGTTGAGTGGGTTTCTTATCTTTTGAACATAATTTAAAAAGCACTCTGTAGCTTTGACATTACCTAATGCAATTTTATCAGAAAATCAACATTTCATTTGAAAAATTAATGGCAATCCCACTTTTATTGTTACAGTTCAAGTTTCTGGAAATGTTTATATTTCATTTGTACTAATTAGACAGGAGATAAAGTTTTTTGATGTAAGTTTGACTTCCATTTTTGGAGAAAATATTTAGTGGACACTGAAGAGAGATATTTATGGTTGTCAGTTATTTATTTTTACATTTCTTTTAAAATTTTGATCTTTACAAGAATTCTGGTTGCCACCTTAATTTAAAGATTTCTTTGTATTCTCAACCTGTCCTCATTTATGAAAATGAATTTCTCTTAGTTTGTTATTGAGGTTGGATATTATTACAGTCAAAATTGCATTCCTTTTGACAATAGGTAATTTCTCACAGGCTCCCCACGTGTGGAGATGATGAGGACATAAAATGTAAAATGCTTAACCTTGTGTTAATGATTCAACAGTGGGCACTGGAGCAAAACTGCTCTGGAAGTCATTCTTGAAAAATTACCTCATCTTTGAAATAATGATTCATGACTAAAGAAGTCCCATGATTCCAGGAGTGAGATTTGTAACAGAAATGTGGCAAGAGTGAGGGGCTTGGAAAGAAAGAATCTCCAAGGAAAAGGGAAACAGCACAGCACTACTAAAGAGAAGTTCTGTTAAGTCTAGCTTGTGTGTGTTGTCACTTTGATCTTACTTCTTGTTTTAGAACTTTATACTCAAGCCCTTAACAACATATGCCACACACATGTACCTCCTCAATGCACTCATGCACATGCACACACATATCTTATATTGAATTTTAGTGAGCTATATGGAGAAACTACTAAATTTCCCTGACATATACACATGCTAATATCAGGACTCAAAGACCCATTATTCTATGCTCTGGCCAGGCAATGTCATCTTAACAAGGTAAAGTATTTCAGAAAATATAAGGCCTTTTACTATTAGAGTGAGGCCAAGGCTTGGCTGGAAATGTAGCTCAGTTGGTAGAGTGCTTGTCTGGCATGCAGAAACCCTGGTGTTCAATCCTCAGCAACACATAGATTAGGTATGGTGGTCCATGTTTTTGTAATACAAGTAAGTGGGAAGTATAGGCAGTGAGACCACGAGTTCAAGGGCATCCTGAGATAGTGAATGCATGAGGCCATTCTGATATGTGTGAAGTCTTAATTCAAAAAGTAAACATCATCACAATAAAGAACAACAATAAAGTAAGAACTGTATTATTGATCAATACTTTTGATCAGTAGACTGAAAACTTCCAACATGTCAGTTATTTGAAAGGGGACCTAATGGCTCCTTTAATTGTGTGGAGATGCCCATTTATAAGTAAGCTAATTTCTACTCAGCCCTCATGAGATGTCTTTTTTAAGCCCCTCCCCTCAAGGCTCAGGAACTATGCAGAAGAAGAGAGGAAAGATAAGAAGACCCAGAGCTATTGGGTGAGTCCAAGGAAACAACATCTTCTAGACACCACAGGACTGATGCACATATGAATTCAGAAACCATGACTACACACACACACACACACACACACACACAATGTGCACATGTTCAAACCAGACAAAACCTCAGCATAGATAAGGGGAAACAGACAGAAAATCCCAATCATAATCAAGAAGATATTTGCAATTGATAATTTATTTAGAATAGGAAAAGGCAGATAATGTCTATACGATACTTTTGTCAGATAGATAGAAGGCATACAACTGTGAATGAAACATCATTCACACACTTGAGGTTCTCTCATTTATTCCTCAATGATACCAGGATTTGTGCTTGCACAACTGGTGTTGTTTTGTTGATGTTTTTACATCTAGGAGACAATTTGACTTTATAATGAAATAGTCCAGATTCTCAGAGTCTTCTTCATAGAGTTAGGCAAGTAAATGTATCCTAAATAAAAAAAAATGCTGTTATCATTGAACAGGACCAACCAGACTGTTATTCCATTGTTGATGACTCACTGCATCTGCACAGTCCAATTAAAAAATAGTTTTTAAAAACTTTCTGCAATCAGAAAAAGTTAAGTTCTATAAGCTGTAAAAACATAAGTTAACCTAGAAACAGAATATTAGGCTTCTAATTAAGAAATATATTCAATATTTACTTGTGGTGATATTGTGTTCCCCAATATATTGTGCACCCTAAAAAGTTATCTGGTGTCAGAGAACAGAACAGCCACTATATTAAACATAGGTTTAGGCAGTGGTAGCACATGCCTTTAATCCTAGCATTCAGGAGGCAGAGATCCATCTGGACCTCTGTGAGTTCAAAGCCACTCTGGAAACAGCCAGGGATGGTGACACATGCCTTTAATCCCAGGAAGTGATGGCAGGAAGCAGAAAGGTAGATAAGGCACGGGGACCAGGAACTAGAGCCTTTAAGCTTTTAGCTTTTAGCAGCAATTCAGCTGAAATCCATTCGAATGAGGACTCAGAGGCTTCCAGTTTGAGGAAACAAGATCAGCTGAGGAATTGGCGAGGTGAGGTTGGCTGGCTTGTTCTGTTCTTCTGACCATTCAGTGTTCACCCCAATACCTGGTTCCAGGTTTGTTTTTCTTAATAAGAGCTTTAGAAATTCATGTTACATTTACTTACATTTGTTTATAAGAGTAAGATACCTCACAACTACAGGAGGAATTTTAGAATTATAAAGATATATAGAACCAGGTAACAGAGGTTTTAGAAGCAGCTTTATGCTTACAAGGCCAACCAATGACTGGTCTAACTTGAGGCCCATGCCCAACCCTGCCTTGATGGCCAGAAACCATAAGGTGGATGGTCCAGAAACATATGGTAGAACAAAACATCATTGGCAAAAAGGAAAAAAAAAGCAATGAATTCAATGAAATGATTCCTAATGATATTCTGCTGTATTCATATATCAGTGCCTAGCTCAATCTTCATTAGAGAGGCTTCTTCTGGAAGCTGATGTGAGTAGACACAGAGACTCACAGGCAAACATTAGGGGGAGCTCTGGGAGCCTCTCAGAAGATGGGGAAGAAGTATTGCATGAGCCAGAGGGGAGGAGCACAACAAGAGAACACAGCCCACCTAATCAACTAAGCAGGGCTCATAGGGGCTCACAGAGACTGAAGTAGCAACCACGGAGCCTGCATGGGTCTGTGCTAGGTTCTTTACATATATGTTGTGGTTTTTAGTTTGGGGTTATGTGTGATTCCTAATAACGGGAGTAGGAGTGTCTCTGATTCTTTTGCCTGCTCTTGGGACCCTTTTCCTCCTCCTGGGTTGCCTCGTTCAGCCTTGATGTGAAGATTTGTGCCTAGTCTTATTATATTTGGTTATGCTCTGTTTGGCTGCTATTCCTGGAAGGCCTGCTCTTTGCTGAAGGAAAATGGAGAAGGAACAGTTGATATAGGGGAGAAGGAAGGTGGGAGGAACTGGGAGGAGTGTAGGGAGGGGAGTCTGAGGTTGGGAGGTATTCTATTAGAGAAGTATAATTAAAAAGAAAAATGAGGTAAAAGAAAATTTTTTTCTCTTAAGTTCTAGATTCAACCTTTAATTAACATAGCAGCAATCCTGGAAATGAGATGAAATTCTGTTATTAATCTGCCACCAGTACTAGTATAATTTTGTATTGCTTACTTTAAGCTTCTTTTCTATTACCATTTTTTCTTTTCTTTCTTCTTTCCTTCCTTCCTTTTCTTTCTTCCTTTCTTCCTTTCTTCCTTTCTTTCTTTCTTTCTTTCTTTCTTTCTTTCTTTCTTTCTTTCTTTCTTTCTTTCTTTCTTTCTTCTTTCCTTCCTTCCTTCCTTCCTTCCTTTCTTTCTTTCTTTCTTTTTCTATTATCAGCTTGATACAGTATAAATTCTTATCCTAATAGTGAAAAGTTTCACTGAGGCTTGCCCATTTTTAAAATTGTCAGTATTATCCTGGTAAACAATGCACCATGACCACATTCCCTCACTCCACCCTCTCATCTCCTCCCACTCCAGCCAACACTCTCTTTCCTTCTTAGTTCCCTCCCTCACTCATGCCCTCCTTTCCTTCTTCTTTCCTCCTTCATTTCCTGTTTTCCTCTTTCCTTTCTTCTCTCCTTCTATTGTTTTTTTTTTTTAAATTTTTATTTTGCAATACAATTAAGTTCTACATACAGGCACAGATTCCCTTGTTCTCCCCCCTCCCGCCCCCCTCACCTTCCCCCCAGCCCGCCTCCCATTCCAATCTCCTCCAGGGCAAAGCCTTCCCCACAGACTGAGATCAACCTGGTGGACTCAGTCCAGGTAGGTCCAGTCCCCTCCTCCCAGGCCGAGCCAAGCGACCCTGCATAGGCCCCAGGTTTCAAACAGCCGACTCATGCAATGAGCACAGGACCCAGTGCCACTGCCTGGATGCCTCCCAAACAGATCAGGCCAATCAACTGTCTCACCCACTCAGAGGGCCTGATCCAGTTGGTGACCCCTCAGCCATTGGTTCATATTTCATGTGTTTCCGTTTGTTTGGCTATTTGTCTCTGTGCTTTATCCGACCTTGGTCTCAACAATTCTCTCTTATATAAACCCTCCTCATTCTCGCTAATTGGACTCCCAGAGATCCACCTGGGGCCTAGTCATGATCTCTGCATCCAGATCCCTCAGTAGTTGGATGAGGTTCCTAGCACAACAATTAGGGTGTTTGGCCATCCCATCACCAGAGTAGGTCAATTCGGACTGTCTCTCGACCATTGCCAGCAGTCTGTTGTGGGGGTATCTTTGTGGATTTCTGTGGGCCTCTCTAGCACTTTGTTTCTTCCTATTCTCATGTGGTCTTCATTTACCATGGTCTCCTATTCTTTGTTCTCCCTCTCTGTTGTTGATCCAGCTGGGATCTCCCACTCACCCAAGCTCTCTTTCCCTCGACCCTCGCCCTTCACTACCCCCACTCCTGTCCAGGCTGTTCATGTAGATCTCATTCCATTTCTCTGTCATTGGGCGATCCCTGTGTCTTTCTTGGGGTCCTGATTTCCAGGTAGCCTCCCTGGTGATGTGAGTAGCAGTCCAGTCATCCTTGTTCCACATCTAGTATCCTGTTATGAGTGAGTACATACCATGTTTGTCTTTCTGAGTCTGGGATACCTCACTCAGGATGATTTTTTCTAGGTCCATCCATTTGTCTGCAAACCTCATGATGTCATTGTTTTTCTCTGCTGAGTAGTATTCCATTGTGTATATGTACCACATTTTGTTTATCCATTCTTCCGTTGAAGGGCATCTAGGTTGTTTCCATGTTCTGGCTATTACAAACAATGCTGATATGAACATAGCTGAACAAGTGCTCTTGTGGTGTGGTTGAGCATTCCTTGGGTATATGCCCAAGAGTGGTATAGCTGGATCTTGGGGGAGATGGATTCCCAATTTTCTAAGAAAGCGCCATATTGATTTCCAAAGTGGTTGTACAAGCTTGCATTCCCACCAGCAGTGGAGGAGAGTTCCCCTAGCTCCACATCCTCTCCAGCATAAGGTGTCTTCAGTGTTTTTGATCTTAGCCATTCTGACAGGCATAAGGTGGTATCTCAGAGTTGTTTTGATTTGCATTTCCCTGATGATTAGGGATGTTGAGCAATTCCTTAAATGTCTTTCAGCCATTTGAGTTTCCTCTGTTGAGAATTCTCTGTTTAGTTCTATAGCCCATTTCTTAATTGGACTTTTGGGCATTTTGATGTCTAATTTCTTGAGTTCCTTATATATTCTGGATATCAGTCCTCTGTCAGATGTGGGATTGGTGAATATCTTTTCCCATTCTGTAGGCTGTCGCTTTGCCTTGTTGACCGTATCCTTTGCCCTACAAAAGCTTCTCAGTTTCAAGAGGTCCCATTGATTGATTGTTTCTCTCAGTGTCTGTGCTACTGGTGTTCTATTTAGAAAGTGTTCTCCTATGCCAATGCGTTCAAGACTACTTCCTACTTTCTCTTCTAGCAGGTTCAGAGTAGCTGGGTTTATGTTGAGGTCCTTGATCCACTTGGACTTAAGTTTTGTGCACGGTGATAGATATAGATCTATTTGCAGCCTTCTACATGTTGATATGCAGTTTTGCCAGCACCATTTGTTGAAAATGCTTTCTTTTTTCCATTGTGCACTTTTGGCTTCTTTGTCAAAAATTATTTGTTCATAGGTGTGCGGATTAATGTCAGGGTCTTCAATTCGATTCCATTGGTCCACATGTCGGTTTTTATGCCAGTACCAAGCTGTTTTTATTACTGTAGCTCTATAGTACAGCTTGATGTCAGGGATCGTGATGCCTCCAGAGGTTGTTTTATTGTACAGGATTCTTTTGGCTATCCTGGGTTTTTTGTTTTTCCATATGAAGTTGAGTATTATTCTTTCCAGGTCTGTGAAGAATTGTGTTGGTATTTTGATGGGGATTGCATTGAATCTGTAGATTGCTTTTGGTAAGATTGCCATTTTTACTATGTTAGTTCTGCCTATCCATGAGCATGGGAGATCTTTCCATTTTCTGACATCTTCTTCAATTTCTTTTTTCAGGGACTTAAAGTTCTTGTCATATAGGTCCTTCACTTGCTTGGTTAGTGTTACCCCAAGGTATTTTATGTCATTTGTGGCTATAGTAAAGGGTGATGTATCTCTGATTTCCTTCTCCGCTTTTTTGTCCATTGTATATAGGAGGGCTACTGATTTTTTGGAGTTGATCTTGTATCCTGCTATGTTGCTGAAGGTGTTTATAAGTTGTATCAGTTCCTTGGTGGAATCTTTGGGGTTGCTCAAGTATACTATCATGTCATCTGCAAATAGGGAAAGCTTGACTTCTTCCTTTCCAATTTGTATCCCCTTAATCTCCTTATGTTGTCTTATTGCTCTGGCTAGAACTTCAAGTACTATATTGAATAAGTATGGGGAGAGCGGACAGCCTTGCCTCGTTCCTGATTTTAGTGGAATTGCTTTGAGTTTCTCTCCATTTAATTTGATGTTGGCTGTTGGCTTGCTGTAAATTGCCTTTATTATGTTTAGGTATGTTCCCTGTATTCCTGATCGCTCCAAGACCTTTATCATGAAGGGGTGTTGGATTTTGTCAAATGCCTTTTCAGCATCTAGTGAGATGATCATGTGGTTTTTTTCTTTGAGTTTGTTTATATGGTGTATCACATTGACAGACTTTCGTATGTTGAACCATCCTTGCATCCCTGGAATGAATCCTACTTGATCATGGTGGATAATTGTTTTGATGTGTTCTTGGAGTCTGTTTGCCAGTATTTTATTGAGTATTTTTGCATCAATGTTCATGAGGGAGATCGGTCTGTAGTTCTCTTTCTTTGTTGTATCCTTGTTTGGTTTGGGAATCAGGGTAATTGTAGCCTCATAGAAGGAGTTTGGTAAGGTTCCTTCTGTTTCTATTGTATGGAACAATTTAGAGAGTATTGGTATTAACTCTTCTTTGAAGATCTGGTAGAATTCTGCACTGAAACCATCTGGTCCTGGGCTTTTTTTGGTTGGGAGACTTTTAATGACTGTTTCTATTTCGTTAGGGGTTATTGGACTATTTAAATAGTTTATCTGGTCTTGATTTAATTTAGGTATGTGGTAACTATCCAGAAAATTATCCATTTCTTTTAGGTTTTCCAGTTTTGTGGAACAGAGGTTTTTGAAGTATGACCTGATGATTCTCTGGATTTCCTCAATGTCTGTTGTTATGTCCCCCTTTTCATTTCTGATTTTGTTGATTTGGATGCTCTCTCTCTGTCTTTTGGTTAGTTTGGATAAGGGCTTGTCTATCTTGTTGATTTTCTCAAAGAACCAACTCTTTGTTTCATTAATTTTTTGTATTGTTCTCTTTGTTTCTATTTTATTGATTTCAGCTCTCACTTTGATAATTTCCTGGCATCTATTTTTCCTGGGAGACTTTGCTTCTTCCTGTTCTAGAACTTTCAGGTGTGCTGTTAAGTCACTAGTGTGAGATTTCTCCAGTTTATTTATGTGGGCGTTTAGTGCTATGAATTTCCCTCTTAGTACTGCTTTCATAGTGTCCCATAGGTTTGGATATGTGGTATCTTCATTTTCGTTGATCTCTAGGAAGTCTTTAATTTCTTTCTTTATTTCTTCCTTAACCCATTGGTGATTCAGGTGGGTATTGTTCAGTTTCCATGAGATTGTAGGTTTTCTGTAGTTTTTGTTGTTGTTGAAATCCAACTTTAGACCATGGTGGTCTGATAGAACACAGGAGGTTATTCCAATTGTTTTGTATCTGTTTAGATTTGTTTTGTGACCAAGTATGTGGTCGATTTTAGAGAAGGTTCCATGGGGTGCTGAGAAGAAGGTATATTCTTTTTTGTTAGGATGGAATGTTCTGTAGATGTCGATTAAGTCCATTTGAGTCATGACATCAGTTAAGTCCTTTATTTCTCTGTTAAGTTTCGATTTGGGGGATCTGTCCAGTGGTGAAAGTGGGGTGTTGAGGTCTCCCACTATTAATGTGTGGTGTTTTATATGTGATTTAAGCTTTAATAATGTTTCTTTTACATATGTGAGTGCCCTTGTGTTTGGGGCATAAATGTTCAGAATTGAGACTTCATCTTGGTGGATCTTTCCTGTGATGAGTATGTAATGCCCTTCTTGATCTCTTTTGATTGATTTTAGTTTGAAGTCTATTTTGCTGGATATCAGGATGGCTACACCCGCTTGTTTCTTAAGACCGTTTGATTGGAAAGTCTTTTCCCAGCCTTTTATTTTTAGGTAGTGTCTATCTTTGAATTTGAGATGTGTTTCTTGTATGCAGCAGAAAGATGGGTCCTGCTTTCGTATCCATTCTGCAAGCCTATGTCTTTTTATAGGTGAGTTAAGTCCATTGATATTGAGGGATATTAATGTCCAGTGATTGTTCATTCCTGTTATTTTTTGGTGGTGATGTGTGTGTACTTTTCTTCATTGGGGTTTACTGCTGTGGCTTTATCTATTGCCTGCATTTTCGAGGGTGTATCTGACTTCCTTAGGTTGGAATTTTCCTTCTAGTGCTTTCTGTAGGGCTGGGTTTGTGGATAAATATTGTTTAAATCTGGCTTTGTCATGGAATGTCTTGTTCACTCCATCTATGTTGATTGAAAGTTTTGCTGGGTATATTAGTCTAGGCTGACATCCATGGTCTCTTAGTGTCTGCATTACATCTGTCCAGGACCTTCTGGCTTTCAAAGTCTCCATTGAGAAATCGGGTGTTATTCTGATAGGTTTGCCTTTATATGTCACTTGGCCTTTTTCCTTTGCTACTCTTAATATTCTTTCTTTATTCTGTACGTTTAATTGTCTAATTATTATGTGGCGAGGGGACTTTTTTTGGGGGTCTAGTCTGTTTGGTGTTCTATAGGCTTCCTGTATCTTCATAGGCATTTCCTTCTTTAAGTTGGGAAAGTTTTCTTCTATGATCTTGTTGAATATATTTTCTGTGCCCTTGAGTTGGTATTCTTCTCCTTCTTCTACCCCTATTATTCGTAGGTTTGGTCTTTTCATGGTGTCCCAAATTTCTTGGACATTTTGGTTCATGACTTTGTTGACTTTAGTGTTTTCTTTGACTGATGAATCTATTTCTTCTATTGTATCTTCAACGCTAGAGATTCTCTCTTCCATCTCTTGCATTCTGTTGATTATACTTGCATCTGAAGTTCCCAATCGTTTTCTCAGATTTTCTATTTCCAGCATTCCCTCTGTTTGTGTCTTCTTCATTTTTTCTACTTCCCTTTTCAGGTCTTGGACTGTTTCCTTCATTTGATTCATTGATTTTTCTTGATTTTCTTTCAGTATTTTATTGTTCTCTTCCAGGACTTTTTTGATTTCTTCTAATTTGTTTGCCCTTTCCTCTAGTTGTTTACAACGTTCTTCACATTTTTTTGTCTTTTCCTCTACACGAGCCTCTAGCTTCTTCATGATGACATTCATAAGGCTATTTTCTTCTGCTTCTTCCAATTTCTGATGTTCAGGTCTAGGTGTTGGAGGAGGACTAGGGCCTGGTGATGGTGTATTGCTATTCATTTTGTTGTATGTGTTTCTGCCTTGACGTCTGCCCATCTCCTTGTGGTTCGTTCTTGGCCTTATCCGCACACTTGGTTCAGACAGAGCTGACAGATTCAGTAAGTCTTTCTCTCTTGTCCAGATGGGAGCTCTCTGTGCTGTGCTGTGCTGTGCTTCAGAAGGGAAGTCCGGGGCAAGATGGGAGCTGGGAGCTGGGGGCAGGCCTCTAAGTCTCAGGAAGAGGCTTGGGGCTCAGGCGGATGGGGGTGGGGGCAGGGCGTGGAGACTGCAGGGTCTGCCAGGGTTCTTGGAGAAAGGGGATCCTTCCCGGTGGGGCTGTGCTTCAGAAGGGAAGTCCGGGGCCAGATGGAAGCTGGGGGCCGGCCTCTAAGTCTCAGGAAGAGGCTTGGGGCTCAGGCGGATGGGCATGGGGGCAGGGCATGGAGACTGCAGGGTCTGCCAGGGGTCTTAGAGAAGGGGATCCTTCCCGGTGGGGCTAGAAGGGCACCTGCCCTGTGACCAGAACCTGGGGCCAAGTTGGGTAGGTCTTCCCCGGAGTGGCTGGTGCCCAGGGATTGGGTTGCGGGCAAGTTAGGGGACTCACCTGTGCTTCAGAAGGGAAGTCCGGGGCAAGATGGGAGCTGGGAGCTGGGGGCCGGCCTCTAAGTCTCAGGAAGAGGCTTGGGGCTCAGCTCCTTCTATTGTTTTAAAAAAATACTGATTCTTTGAGCATTTCACTCAATGTATTTTTAACGTATATACCTCTTATTTTTCTCATTAAACATTCCGATATTCACCTGACTTCCCCATCTGCAACTTTGGTCTCTTTCTTTCGTTTCACCAACCATTGACTCCAATGTGTGCTGCCCATGCACTTCTGGGCATGGGGCTTTTTCCTGGAATGTGAAGACAAGTCTATCAGGAGCCACGTATCCTTAAAGTAAACTGCCTCTTCCTCTCCTGGAAGCTGTCAATTGTCCATAGCCCCTCTGTTAGGGTTGGGATTTATGATGCCCTTCCTCCCCATGAGAGAATCCTCATTTGCATGAGCTTTTGAGATTTGGGCAGACAAACACAGCTACCGTGTGTTTATAGGTGCAGCTGTCCTATCATGTACAAAAGTTACTCTGTGTGCCTGTTCTTTCCTACCTCTGTCTCACACAGTCTTTATGTGTCTTCTCCCATGACTGACCCTGAGCCTTGGATAGGAGGTGTAATACATATGTCCAGTTAGTGTACCATAGTCACTTATTGTCTGCACTTTGGCCTGTCCCTTATCCTCTGAGCTTTAGCCATTTGTGAGTTTCTGCTTTAACTGTCATCCACAGTAAAAAGTAGTATCTCTGAGGAGATTTGGGAGCTGCAATAATCTATGGATAGTCAGATGAATTTAAAGGGCAGGTTCATACCATGTCTTCATTTCCCATTAATCCTAATGATAAGACCCTGTTGCTTAAAATACCACATGTATTCGTCACAGGACATGGAGATATCATGTCAGTACTAACCACGAAGCTTCCTCCCTTCTGACTAGCTCTCATAGTACTAGAAGGTGCTATGTAGGCTGGTAGGGAAAAAAATCAAGTCTTTAACAGTGTTACTCATTGACTGATATAGCAAGAAAAGCCATAAATATAATAGCACTATGAAATTTTTTATTGTTTTTTTAATTTTATAATTTAATTTAATTTTACATATCAGGCACGGATTCCCTGTCCTCCCTCCTCCTGCCCCCCCTCCCCTCATCCCACCCCCCATTCCCATCTCCTCCAGGGCAAGGACTCCCCTGGGGATTCAGCTCAGCCTGGTAGATTCAGTCGAGGCAGGTCCAGTCACCTCCTCCCTTCACCCAGGCTGAGCAAAATGTCCCAGCATAAGCCCCAGGCTCCAAAAAGCTTTCTAAAGGAAACATCTCGTACTGCAAGTCTGGGGTTAACCCATGGCTGAGTGGCTCACAGGCCTTAGGGTTAAACCTACTGCTATCACTTATTTATATTTTTCATTTGTGTATTCACTACCCATCCATTCATTACATTTTAGGCTCCACACAGGCAGTCATAGTCGTTGTGTGTTCATGATTGTTACTCAGCAGAAAGCAGCTTACTGCACTCCTACCCATCTTTTAGAGCCTAAAGTCCTCCCAGGGTCTTGGAAGGGGTGACATATATGTTATATTTGTGGGGGAGTCCTCCGCCATCACTTATCTCAGCACTTTCACCCTTATGAGCCCCTACTTTGACCATCTCCCTTTTCCTAAAGAGGCTTCTCTGACCAGGGCTGAGAACTGCACTACTCTATTGTTACCAGCGCAAGCATTTGGAAGGTAGTCTTACTATGTGTTACCTTGGTGAAATATGAGTAGTTTGTTTTTCATAGGGCCTGTGACTACCTTACTCACAGGCTTTTGACCAGATCTGCAGTACTAAAACTGTATTCCCTTCCATGGAGTCCATCTCAAATCCAATGAAGAAGAAGTTGATTATTTGTTTACTATTCATCCCACTATTGTACCAGTGGGCATACCATCTCAGACAGTTCAATCTTGTAGCATGCAGGATCTACATCTGGATGTAAGCATTTATGATTTTTCTTTTCCAACTTTTTGCATATTATTACCTCCTGGCATTATGAAAGCTAGCCAAAGAAGAGAAGAATCCAACTCAATTCCACTTTGGTTTCTTTATATCCTTTATCAAGAATGTTTGTTGCCATTATTTTTAGAATTTAGCAGACATTCTAGTAGAATGGTAATAATTTGTGCATTCGGTCTAAATTCTTAGTTTAAATACAATTACATGTCACCCCTGAGGAATCTATTACTTTCTGCATTATGTAATTTAGTATATTTAGCATCATGAAGAATTTAGCTCTTGTAAAATAATTTGAGAAGATGTGACAACAAATATGGAGGGACAGCTGCCACTTCTAGTAACGACATAAATGCAAATGTGAAATGAAATGAAGATGTGACTTGATACCAACCTTCCAGGTTGTGTACTCACCCTTCTGCATTCTTCCTTATACTTGGCTCTCTTAGCGCACTGGCATGTCAGCAGTTGCTGAGGTCTCACTAACTGAGGGTTTTTTTTTTCTTTCTATTGTTTCTTAGCTCTGCAGTAACAAAGCACTACAAATCAAGTGAGTTAAAGATACCTATTCTGTTCAGTTTGGGAAGCCTGATTCTGAAATCAGGTTTTTTGCCGGGCCAGGCTTCTTCCAAAAATTCTAGAAGAGTCTACTTTTTAATTTCCTCTATTTTCTCATGACTCTTAGTATCCCTTAACTTTTTGGAAAACAACTCCCATCTCTGGTTTTTTTTTTCTACTTCTTATATGACCCCTGGAGCTAGTGTCTATATTACAACCCTAATCAATTATAATGGAATTGGTCCTTTTTAAAATTATATGACATTTTGTTTAGGTTCTTGGTGAATGTGAATCCTTGGAGAATTCCGTTTCACTTACATGTTCTTAAATTTCTGAGATGCTCATGGTTTATTCAGCAGACTTAGTCAGTTCTCATATAGGTTCAAGCTTTTGCAGAAGCCAGCATCTAGTACTTTTGGCAAGAGACTACACAAAAACATGATTTCTAGTTTCCCATTTGTCAGGAAGAATAAAGCAAATGCTTGCATTTGTTCCATCAGACACCACTGTGGGATATTCAGCTTTGCCCTTGGCTGGTGTTTTATATTCCACATCCCAAGAATTCCTGTCATAGATGGAATGTGCCAGTTGGCGGGCCTGGAGATGGCAGTTCCTATTGCAGCAGCTGCATCTTCAGATCAGCATCTAATTGACAGAGATTTTCAAGAGAAGACATTTTAACTACTTCTAAGACAGACTCAAGGAAGTAATCAAGATAATTGGACATGGACATATGCTCCCTCTGACATCAGTGAAATGAGCACAATACTTTGGTTGCATACCTGGCTGTGTTCTGTGCAGTAATGAGTTAAAATGCCACTAGAAAATGGACCCTAAGCTTGTACGGACTTTAGTGATGGGTGAAATATTAGGTCAAGAAGGAAGGGAGAAACAATTCAAACACAGAATGTCATGTGACTGGATAGAAAAAATAAACCTAATGGAGGAACTTTACTCAAGATGTCCCATGATAGAATTAGTTGGTAAAAAGGAAAAGATAACTCTTCCCTTCTTGAATTCTCCTGTCTCTTACTAGCTACATTTCACCTCAGTGATCAAAATACTCCTATGTCTAATGTAGGTTTTCCACTTCTCCTGGTATTCACTGGGGGAAGCCAGATTCTCATTGGGATCAGATAGATTTGCCTTAACTACTGGTGTCGCTAACACTCCCACCACAGAAGAGGTACTATTGACTAGTTCATGCCAACATGAGAAGCTAACACTATAAGCATTGCTTGTTGTATGATGAGATATGGAGACTGGTATAAAGCAAGACCTCTGGACTCAGGGAGAATGCAAAGAATCCTAGACAGATTGAGATTAATGCTGGGTTAAAATCTCATGAATATCCACAGTCACTAGTAATAAGTCAACTGCTCAATCCTTTCAGAAATGAACAAAGCATACTATGGGCTCTAATTCTCTGTGTTTTCTCTATATGGAGTGTCATTGGTCCACTGTTTGGTTATTGGCCCAACTCAAGTCAAATACCTTGGATGCTATGTACAATATATTGTCTCCCACACCTTGCTAGCAGGGCACCTAATCCAATGAGAAACTCTTACCTTATAACACAAGAGACCTCATCAGTCAGATATGGCCTTCTTCAGTTTTTACTACCATAGCATACTACTATAGATTTTATATCTTAAACTGCATTTATTCCCAATTGTTCTGAAAGACTCAGATTCAAGATCGTGAGCTAGTGATGTTATATTCTGATTAAGGCTCTTCCCACTATATTTTCATATGTACAAGGAGAGAGAGAGAGAGAGAGAGAGAGAGAGAGAGAGAGAGAGAGAGAGAGAGAGAGAAACCTTTACTATACCTATAAAAGCATAATCTATCATAAAGACCCTATTGGCATGGAGCAATTATGCCATCTCCACCTCCACCTCCAAATCCTATAATGATGAGGACTAGGGTTTCAACACATTAATTTAGAGAGAATGTGATCCCTAGCAATGGCCTCTGGGGTTCACACTTGTTTCCTTTACTCATTATTATCTGGTATTGGCTGGCTAGTGAACAAATCTCTCCATTTTCTTCTGCACTGATCTCTGTGTGTTGTCTTCTCATTACTGCCCATGTGACTCTCCATGGTGTAATTCCTGTAAGGATAGTTTCCACTAGAATACTGCCAAGCTATTCAATGCAATGGTTGCCTTATATCAAGGTCCATAGTTTGTTTGCATATTAGGGATGATATCCTAAATAAAACAATATTCTATGGTCATAGAGATCTAATATAGAGTTATCTTTCAGGGAAGGTCACCATGCAACTCACCAAAATGTCCTAATTAAATATTGACCAAGTAAGTCCATCAATATAAGAAGCCAGTAACTGGGAAACAAAAGCAGAAACAAACCTGCGTTCTGTTATGAGTGAGACTGGTCAACTTCAGGCATATGACCAATCAGAATTTTCTTTCTGCATGTTCATGTCCCTTGAAAAATTATAGGAAAAGAATAAAGTTATCTACTAAAAGGCACACAGGGACAAAGTGCAAGATTTAATGATACAAGTTTGATTTAAGGTGTCGTAAAGTGACCTATTTTAACCTCCACTTATTTTATTGATGGCCTCCACCAGAAAAACTAACTTTTTGGTGAGTATCTTCTAAGTTGCTGTTTTAAAAGTTACTTTAAATCACACTACATTTCATTTATTATTTGTGTGTGTGTGTGTGTGTGTGTGTGTGTGTGTGTGTGTGTGTGTGTGGTTGAGTTTGGGAATGCTCCTGCCTTGATAGACATGAGGGGATTGAAGGGCAGCTGTCTTATGCACTGAACCATCTCACTGGCCCGCCCTTTGCATTTCTCTCAGATTTGTCTTTTTCTTATAAAACACTGAGTAACAAACAAATCCTAGAGAAATTTTACCATTTCTCATCCACATCTACAGCGACTGAATTAAACCATGATTTCATTCAGCTGAGTTGGCATGATGAGAATGTCAGTTGTTAATCCTCCAGATTATGTCTCCAGGATTCACAGCTATAAATAGGTCCTGTTTGTGTATGTGTGTGTGCACACAGAACTGGTATTTTTTTACACAAAATGATTTGTCATACACTTTCATTAGAGAATCACATGTCAGTGTTCATTCAGTTTCTATAAGGGATATAAATATTAACCTTTATGTTTCTCATATGTGAAGAATGCAGCAAGTTCTCAAATTTCTTTGTCTAATCATGATTATTGACATGTTTAATGGGTTGGTTGCTTCAAGTCTAAAATAAATTCTAAACATTTTGAACTTAATTAAGTCCATATGGAACTAATTTCTTCACCAGATTTAGAAGGTTAGGAGAAAAAATGATAAATTTTAATATCTAAACTGATGAAAGCCTCTTTCAAGTATATAAAAATAAGATCATACACTGATTTATCAAAGCTAACTCACACTCCCACAGGTGTGGTCTATGCATGAGTAATAAACAGAGAAATAACAAGCTGAAGATTTTTTATTTTTCATTCATCATCATATCTAGTAACTAAATATCCTAAACAGATTTTCATAGTATTTAGTATTGACTCTCTCAGATTCTTTAAGACTTACAATATTTTCTTTTGTCACTGAATCATTGAATGCTCCATTATATTTGAGATTTAGGACATGTAAAGATGCATTCAGACAATTTTAAAATATGCTTTGTCATACTTATTTTCACCATTTTTCTGTACATATGACACTCTATTGTACTGCATCATGTTGTTGGGATCTAACTTCTTATAAGTAAGCCTACCCACCTCTCATCTAATGGAAATGGAATGTTCTGGACTCTGTTATTGTGCAACACATGCCCTGTATACTCACCAGAAATATTTGCTCACTAACCAGATAAAATATGATAAATCTAATTATTCAACTTAATTTGAATTAATTCATATTTATTTTCATTTTTTTACTTTTATGAGCATATATTCCTTATAGAAAGAAATGGGTTTTATAAAGATATTTAAAAATTATTCAAATATGTCATATATTTTGAACATGTCCACATCCATTACCCTGATTTTTTTGTATATACAAAGTCAGCTAGTTATATTGATATATTAATGAATTAAATTTTGTTTATTCAAACAATGACCTTCATACTCAGCTATACACTAAAAATATCGAGGAATTTTTAAAACCATCAACACTTAGCTCTCCTGGAGTTCCTGACATAAGTAATTCAGGTTAAAGCTTTCATGCTCAGCCTTGTAAAAAGCCTATCCTATGTATGTTACTGGTCTTAAGAACCATGACTCTAAAGAGGAATTCAGTTTCAAATGGGTTTTATACCCATCACTCCACTCATCGATGCTTTCACTTAAAGGATCTGAGTGACTGATTCAAATGACTTACGAAGCTGTCTCTCTTAAGAGTCATTTTTGGACTTTCTATCTTTTCTTTTCTGAGATCTACTTTGAGGCTGATGACAAATTACTCCATGCTATGATCAAAACTAGATTTTATTTCCCCATGATTTTCTCACTGAATACATTAAAAAAACAAAGGCACATAAACAAATATGAATTTCCAAGATAATATAGGCATACTTTTTAGCTAAGTTTCATCCTCTTTGATGTATTTACTCTTTGTCTCCAGACTTCTAATTTACTGAGTAGCATAGAAGGCATAAGATTTTTTTTAACTGTGAAAGGAAGCTTACCTGAATATTCTTGTAGTTATTTCAACAAAGCTACATATACAGGAGGGGGAAAGCCAAGTAAAAATGTGTACATCTGTTTAAAAAATACTCCTGCACCAACTACTTTGATTTCAACCTATTATGTGTTTGAAAACAATAAGGGCAGAGACCATAGTCCTAGAAAGTAACTACTGCAGAGGAAGTTGGAGGGATGAAAAAGGTGATCTACCATTCAATATAAGTGATTAAACTATAATTATGATCAATATTAAAAGGAGAATTTGACAGGTACTTTAGCTTGAGAAGAGCAGAATTATCTAAGGGAAACTTGTTTTGATAGGATAGTACTGAAATTGAGACCTTAGAGCTGAGCTTTGGTATAGCATGGGTGAACGGGGGTGAGAGGAAATTCTGGCAAAAAAAGCAAAAGGTAGTTTTGGAGTGGGGAAAGTTGGAACATGAAATCCTAGAGGCCAGCCACCTTAGTAGGTGTGTAAAGTATACTAGGAGGGATTAGCACTCACTATACTTTTTATTTTGAATAAAGGAGAAGAGAATCACGATAAAAAGATTTGGGAATAATGTTTTTTACATAATTAGTGAATTTCTGTATTTCCAGTTTGCTCAAATTTCAGCATCTCAGAGATGCCTATTTTGGTTCCTCTGTTTAGTATGGCCACTTGTTACCCCCATACCTGTCTCCATTCCAGTCCAAATGCCACAACAGGTTTTCTTTCACATTCTATCAGTTAGCCACTTTACTCATTTATGCTCATGTTCCTGACTCTGCTCATGTATTCTCACAACACATTGACAGAAATCTTTGTGGTCCTTGTTTCTGTTTTTCAAGACACCTTTAGAGGCACCTTACACATAGGAGATCATATGTTTTTGTAATTAAGGACTTGAGATATAAATTTCCTTCGGGTGAAACAAAACCAAAAACTTTGTCCTTCATCAAAAACTCTTATGAGACATTTTAAAATTAATTAACATGTAAGTTGCTTTGTTTCCCTAGAACCTCGGCAAGGCACAGTGTCAGCATTAAACATTTGAGCTCTGCAGCAGACATATTCACATTCTCAGCAAAGAGGTCATGAACAAAACTTTCTCATCCAAGGAGATATTTTCTTTAGAGCAGACTCAGGAGGTATGATACTGACAAGCTAGCATGCTCAGTGTTTTTCTGGGCTTGTTCTCACACATATCCATTTCTATTCACAACACTCAGAATGGATTGCACATTTATAGGAGGTGAACTCTCAAATGCACAGTTAGGCTAATCTGCAAGTGCACATATTTTTGGCAGAAACTCAATGTGTTTTAACTTCTGTGATAACATATCTACTCATGCCCTGGAAATGCCATGGTATGTGTACCTAAAGGACACCACCCCTTGACACATTAACAAGCAAAAGATACTTTAAAGCTATTCAAAATAGCCTTTATATTTCATTCATCTACACGAGGGTCACTGTTATATGAAGTTATCATTGTTATATTTATTTGATTTTTATTTCCTTCTGTGTACCTGAGTATATTTGACTTTTAATAGAATAAAATAAATATGTAAAAACAGATTAAGAAAATCATTGATACAACAATTACCCAGAAAACAGAACCAGAATTGTTTGATATTTTCAAATTATTATATATTCAAATAAATTCCATGTACAAAATAGTGTCTTTTAAAATATAGAGTGAACATGACTTAATAATTTTTAAAAATAGAGCAAGCATGTGATATGGATCTGGATTTGGAATTCATGGTAGAAGCAGTGCTCAGGTTTAAAAAGGAAGAAAATGCAACCTATATTAATAGGAGTTTATCAGAAAAACACGAACCAACTGAAAAAGTTCCAAATGTTCAATGTGTAGACAATTTGGATATCAAAATAAAAAAGAACTACTGGATCCTATTGTAAATTTTAATTTAAAAATACCATATGGATGTTAATGTATGACTAGAGAAATATGGCAAAAGAAATAATTCTGCTTTATAGAATTCTATATGACCAAGGCAATCCACACTCAAGTATGGGACATAAATCGTACATTCTTCAAAAGAATCAGAACAAGCTCAAAGACAGAGAGTATCTTTACTATGGAGAATCCTGTTTAGCACAACATTAGACAAGTGACCAAGTTCAACATCAGGAGATCACACTCACAGATCATGTTCTTCACATGGTGAATAAAACATCTCTTTACAGCTTTGAGATACCCAACCTCAGATTTTGACCTAGAGGAAATGAAGACGTGAAGAGGATTAAATGGATGCTCAATAGAGATGTCTTTTCTAAAACTATTGATGGATAGAAAACTGGAGGGTTCTTAGATATTACCTGAACCACATAAAAGGATGAAAACATCTCTAGAATATAGACTTCATTTATTTTGTTAATCTGAGATAAATTTTAAAAGTGTAAGATTTTAAATAAGAAAATTTTTTGAAGTAAAATTTCAACTCTGCTGTTGAGTATGGCCATGCAGGTCTGCTGTCTCACCACTTGGGAGTCTGAGACAAAAGTATTGCTATGAGTTTGAGATAATCCTTGTATTTAGAGGGAGACTCTGTCTCAAAAATAAATAAAAACTTCTGCTATTGTCATGTAGGGCAAAGAAGATACTATACAAAAAGGATAATATAAATTATACAGTTGGCCAGGAAGTTGAGGGCACTGTACAGAGATATAAAAAAAAAATTACAGTGTATCTTTCACAATTGCATCCATAGGAAACATTATAATTAGTACTCACTGTCTAGCCTGGGTAGAAGGTTTCGTAAATCTCTTTGTTGAAATTATTATTATTTTGCTTTCAATGAGATGAATGGGACAAAAATAACTCCCATAGTCACATAAGGAAGTAGACTTTACTTTCTTTTTCCACAGATGATACTTGCTTATAAATCTTAGTAACAGTAATGATACCTTCTTTAATCTGAAGCAGATAGTAGCAAGGGGAGTCCTATATTAATGCATTAATTACTTTTCTTGTCACTCTAACAGAATTCCTGGAAGAGTGGTTTAAGGGAGGGAAAGGTCAATTTGAGTTCATTGTTTCTGAGGGATTTCTGTTCATTAAAGAGGATAAGGCTCAGTGAAAGAACAGCTAACGCTCTTTGCTTAAGGAGAATGTAGATACAGGTCAGGTCATGCACATGCATGTGAGTATACATGTATCTTTGTGTATGTGTGCATTGCTTCTTCTATCAGGAATATATCACATCTTGCACAGCTAACCATTTCCTTCTCTTTTTATATATGTCAATTAATGCCAAGTTTTTGAACTCATATCTTACCTCAATGCTCAGAACTCTAAAATTATCAACTCTTGAACACAGAATACATACTATATTTATTTCTGGTTCTACATCCACTTTGTATGTGTGAAACATCAATTTGCCCAAAACTGATGGAAGAAATGCTAATGTTTCCTTTGATTCTTGATTTCTATCTTGTTTCCTGTCCTGTTTTTCTAGCACACATCATTCTGTTGCAATCTCATCAATAAAGCACTCTTTAAATAAAGATATCCATTGCTTATATTTTAATGCTCCATTTTGGCATTTTGTGGGTCTCTTTGGTCTCACATATACAACTATTCCACAGTCTCCATTACCTTCAGGAAAACATTTCTAAAATCTTGACCATGTTCACAGAGGTTTGAAATTCATCAATTTTCTCCTAAGTAGTCATGTTGTTTCAGGATTTATTGTAAAATCTGTCATAAGCAGCTTTTAAATGTTTCTACAGCAACAGTTTCCTTCTTGGGGTAACCTCTTATGACCCTACTCTTCAAAATGTCATAACAGAAAACTTCTGTTCTCATAGTTTAGAGTCATATCAGTCATTACATTAAATGGGGTGACTTTGAATGTTCCATCCCAGTCAATAGCTCCTACTTAGGATTTATTCCCTTCTTTTAGTCGTCCATATTAAATATGTATATGTATATTTTCAGAGAATTCAAACCAGTACATGCATATCTTTAATCATACTGTATGTCAAGAACTATTCTAAAATATGGCATTTGTTCACTTATATGTGGATGTTAAACATTAAGTCTTTTATAAATAGGCTACCATCCACATAATATAGAGGTTAGTCATAGAGTAAGGGACTAGGGATGAGGAAAGAATTTCCCTAGGGAGGGGAAATAGAACTGATAGTTATGAATGCAGGGGTGTGCAGAACTGGAGGACCAAATGGGGAGGAGGATGGAAGAGGAAGGTAAGAGGAACAGCTATAACTTAGGGTCATTTGAGGGGTCATATGGAAACCTAAAACCATACACACACACACACACACACACACACACACACACACACACACACACACGTATGTTTATAAAAAATCACCCAACACTGGGGAGAAAAAGCCCCAAATAGACATCTCTTACCACTATAAGAAACCTCAGTACCAGGATTAGGTTCTAACCAATCTAATTGTTCAAAGGGTCCCTGTGAAAACCCACAACCAATCCAGGCTATTGCCAAGGCTATTAGTTGCTCTCCATAAACTAGTGGTAAGATGCAAAGATTGCTGAAAACACCTACATAACTCACTGAACATGGTGAGGTTGAGTTGATGCCTACTTAGAGCCTTCTCCTTTACTGACTAGTGTTCATGATATTGAAAGGTACTCTGCACTCTACTAGAGGAGAAAGGTAAACACCAACCCAGTTACAAACCCTTTGGTCTACAATGGCATCTTGCTAGCAAGATACAGTGGTGCAATACTAGCACAAAGGTTATGGGAATAACTAACCAAATAAGGCCCATTCTATAGATGCAACTCATCCCCAATACTGTTTGGGTGGCCAAGAACCTGAGACTAGTTAGGCTAGAGACCTGGGGAAAACCAAATACTACTATTCTGCTAAAGAAACATAGCAACAAAATGACCTCTAACAACATTATGCTATACTCATTTATCAGTGTCCTGCTCAGCCATCATTAATGAGGCTTCTTCCTGAAGTATATGGGAACAAATAGATAACCATAAATGGACGATGTGCAAAAAGTGAGAGACCTTGGAGCACTCAGTGTTATATGGGGAATTTCCATTCAAATCCCTGTCCTCATGGAACTCTTTGGAAGAGCCAGATGGGGTCCCAGTGCTGAGATCAGAAGCAGACACAAGGCCCAATAACTAGATGCCAGCTTCAATTGATAACTGCTCACAAAGGAAAAATTAATTTTCTCCAAAGGAGTCTCCCTGGGTATACAAACTATGCTTAAGCGCAGGTCCCATGCCGAGTGGTAGATGGTCAACACAAAATTAACTCAATGATGCTTTTGGAGTTTGTTTGCTTTAGGTACTTATTTAACCTTACAGGTCTTTTGTTCATATATTACGGTTTCTGGTTTTGTGATTATAATGAATTTCTGTGTTGGTGAATGTGTCCTCTGCATTCATATGTGTTTCTTGTGCGTGTTCCTTGGCCCTTTTTTGTTCACTTGTTTGGTTTTGGTCCTAGACTTGTTTGCTTGTTTTTATTTTATCTTATTTTATTATTTTTAGATGCCTGTGTGAATTTGGGTGACGTTCTGTGAGGAGCTGGAAGAGGGGAACCATAATTAGAATATATGTATATATGAAAAAAAATCTATTTTCAATAAAAAGGAAAAATGCCCACTAAAGCTTTTAAACAAAGGAAAACCAAAAGAACTATGCTACATATCTTAAAATCAGAACTTGCTAAATCATCAAAATGACTTTTGTGATGTACATGTTGTCATCTCATTTTATCAGTGAAGAAGTTTAAACAAGAGGTCCTGGGATTACGCTGAGGTATGAACTCAGTCTCCAGTTTTTAAATGTATCCTTCTGTGTTGGCAACAAAATTTGTCTGAACAATATATATTTACTTGCACATGTGATATGATTTCAAATTTGTCCTTACCCAGTACACATTGGTGTACAGTTCTTGGGCATGGGAATGGTGCATTTGAGGAAAATTTTAACACATAACTGTGCTTTCACTCTGCTCACCCTTAAACTCCAGTTTTTAATGCCAATTAAACTAGCATAACTATTCTAATAGAACATTAGAAAGAGCAATGAAATTTCTCCTCCTATGCACTAGAAAGAAACTGCACAAATGCTGCATATTTTAAAATTTGAAGCACACTAGGACCTTTATATATAAAAGTTTAAATCAAATTCAAAATGTTGGACTGAAAATTTTATAAAATTTTAGTAAAGGAAATAACAGTTTTAATAAACAAAATAGACGGTAGAGCCAAGTTATAACATGCATGAAACAAGTGCCTTTTAAGATAAAAAAATCTAGATTCAAATATTTATAAATGTCATGATTCTGTTTTCATGTAACTATGAAAGAGAACTCTATAGGGAGCATAAATCAGGTTTATATATTTCCATTATTCATCCAATAAGAGTCACTAAAAGTCATAGTATACCATGAGCAATAAGTACACTTGGAACCCAAGTCTGTATTTCTTTTTTTTTTTTCGTAACTTTTTTATTGATTCTTTGTGGATTTCACATCATGCATCCTGATTCCACTCATCTACCCATTCACTTGCTTCTCTACTCTGCTCTTGTAACCTCTCTCAAAAAAAAAAAAATTAAAGTAAAACTAAACCAAACCAAACGACAACAACAACAACCCCACAAAACAAACAAACAAATCTATGCATGAAAGCTGTAGTGTGGACCAGTGAGTCATAGAGTGTACTCATTAATCCATGCATCTTTGCTTGTAAGTGTTCACTGCAATGAATCCTTGGTCTGCTTCAAGGCTTCTGGCTTCGGCCGCACTGTAGATACTGGGTCCTCATTGAGGCTCTTGGATATTGTATTGTTGCCTTGTGTCATGAAGATCCTGGAGATTTGGATTTGCAGGTCCAGCCCCTTTATATACTCCAGCCGTTCGTAAATGAGGTGGATGATGGCATGGGCTAACTTAGCCCTGGTTCTGGCCCTGCATGGTAGCTGGGTTGGTCAGCCTGTCAGCTTCCCTCATAGTCACCACCAGGGTGAGCTCGCCAGCACTGCCGCAGCTAGCTCACTCAATGAAACAGACAGCCAGGAGAGGGGCGTGTTCCCATCCTGCTCCTACACCCTGAGGTCCAGTTCACTCGCACTGCACTCATACTACAAGGGCCAGCTCTACTATTTTTCCCAGGTGAGGTGCAGGGCACACTCTCCCAATTGCTGTACTTAGTGAGGGCCTGGGCCATCTCTTCCATTCTCATGTCCCCAAGGCTCGCTTTCCCACCTGAGGCAGGTGGCAAAGGGTAGTAGGAGGAAGACATATTTCCCTCACTGTGCAACCACATTGAGTACGTGGTGGGCAAGTGGAAGCAGCTCTCCTCACTGTCTGTAGCACTGGGGAAAGCAAGTCCTGCACCTCCTTTGAGCAGCACAGTTGAGCTTCCCCTGTTGGCAAGGGTGCTGGTAAGCTAGCCCTGAAGACATGAGAGTGGGAAACCAATTCTTTATTTCTAAAAAAAAAAAAAAAAAATGTTTACTTCTTTTTCCAAGATGAGGAATCAAGACTTCTTGGAGTGCTGAGTTATACCAGAGTTGGGCAGCAAAAATGTACAAGAAGTATGGAATATCTTGTCATGTTAGAAGTTAAAGAGGTCCTTAAAATAAACAAAGATGGGAGCATATGGGAAACTACTGTAGACTGATTTTTGATTGCTTGTGATTTTCTGTAATGGCCTCTGTTACCAAGATAAGCTTTATTTACTAGGACTAAGGACTGCATTAAACTGTGGGTATAAGGAGGGTCTCACTATGCAGCCCTGGCTAGCCTGCAACTCACTGTGTAGATTAGGCTGGCCTTGAGCTCACAGAGCCTCTGCCTCTGTTGGAATTAAAAACATGTGCCACCACTCTTGAGATAGGATTTCTGTTCTACAGCTGCATAGAGGATGCTTGGACCATGAGGTCCCAGGAGTTCACCTACTTCATCAGGCTACTGAAACAGAAATGTGGACACCAACAACCACAAAACCTCTGACCTTCATTCTGTTCTGCAAGGCATATAGAAGCTCACAGAGATTGAAGCTGGAAGTACAGAATCTACATGTGTCCGTATCAGGTCCTCTGTGTATATATCATAGCTAGAGGTTTAGTAGTTTTATGGGGCTTCTGTCCATGGAAAATGAGTGGGTCAATGACTCATGCACCTGTTCTCATGCCTTTTCCTCCTGATGGGTTGCTGTGTCTAACTTTGATATGATAGCTTTTGCTTCATCTTATTATATTTTATTTTGTCATGTTTGGTTGTTTTATCTTAGAAGCCTGTTCTTTTCTAATGAAAGACAGAAAGGGAATGGATCCAGAGGGGAGTGGAGGTGGGGAGGAACTGGGAAGAATAGAGGGAGGGAAAACCATAGTCAGGATACATTGCATGAGAAAAGAATCTATTTTCAATAAAAAGAAAAGGGGAAACAGCATGCATAGTCAAAATAAGAATAAAATCTTACAAAAGCAGGCCGGGCGGTGGTGGCGCACGCCTTTAATCCCAGCACTCGGGAGGCAGAGCCAGGCGGATCTCTGTGAGTTTGAGGCCAGCCTGGGCTACCAAGTGAGTCTCAGGAAAGGTGCAAAGCTACACAGAGAAACCCTGTCTCGAAAAACCAAAAAAAAAAAAAAAAATCTTACAAAAGCAACAAGCAAAAGACTCTCGTTTGACATTTCTTTGTTCTTTTGAAACCATAATACTTTATTTCAACCAGAAGTTTTAGTAATAAAAGCAACAGGCATGTTACAAGCTTCACACATATATCTACTTTATCTCAACATTTGGAAGGGGATATTTTTCTCTCTGACATCTAATATCAGTGTACGATTAAAAACATGGCTTTAGTACAAAAGTATATTCTGTGACTTGGTGACATTTTATATTATCATAGTAATTTTGTCCATGACACTTAGGTACATAAAATAAGCTTTTTATAGAGCATGTGTTCATTAGCAAAATGAGTCTTCAAGCCAGGTCCTTCAGTGCAATGAAACTTTTTGTTGACACTTGGCTGTAGAGCACACACGCTGAAGGAAGAGCACATATTTGGCGAACATTCTGAGATCCAAATATAGCAGGCACTTGAGTATAATTTGGCTTTGAACATGTTTGCATTAGATTAGGAACGTACCAAGATTTGTGTTTGTTTAATGTGCTAAGAAAGGTAGCTAATAAGAGTGTTTTCCTAAAGAGCCTAAGGAGAGTTTTAGAAAATATTAATATCATGAAAAGCTACACATGGTGACACACACTTTTCTTGCCAGCACTCAGGAGACAGAGATAGGAGGATGGCTAGTTTGAGGCCAGCCTAGTCTACGTGCTGGGACTCTGTCTGAAAAGAAAAATATCATGAGCAAATAAGGTTATGAAATCAAATGTTTCTCCTTTCCTTTATAAAAGTTAAACACATTCTATTTGATATCCATCTCCCGAAATGTTTCACATTATCATTGTTCTAAATAAGTTATATATTCACTAGCTCTGCTATATTTTGCTAAATAATACAGAATACAACCATGAAAAATAAGATTTTGAGTAAAAAATTATTGCAACAAACTGAGAGACAGTAAAAATTTTAAAAATATCTATGCTATAGTTGTTAAATGTAAGTTTTTGATCCGGAAAAGAATAATCTTGTGATAAGACTTACATGTACATGTAGTGTTTATTTTATTAAAATTTCATAAATGAGAATATTTTTAGTTCCATCATCTTTCTATACACTTAGATAGGAAAATAATCTGAATATTTGAATTATACTTTTAAACCAATGAAGATGATATCTTGAGAATTTTGAAGGCTTTATCTAGTAGAGAAACAGACATCTTTCTTTTTTCCTTAGTTTAATAAACAAGAATTCCTTATACTTTCTTTCCTGTGGACCTAATATAATGTGTTCCAAAGGGTAGACTGATGAGTGTCAACTCTTGAGGCATGAATGAGTAACATGGCATTTTAGGCCCCACAAAGCTGTCACTGTATTTGGAATTCACATTTTCATTTAAGCATTGGGTGTAGATTTTCAGTGTGTAGTTTGTCTTCTAAGCAATAAACACATCCAAGTATGAAGGCATTTGGCCACTGCTGCAGAATGACCCAAAAAACCTTAGAGTCTATTGGATGTCTGTAATAGAACAACACTGAAATTATAGGAGTAGTTGATAAAGGAAATGGAATGCCCTCTAATAAACATAAGTCACACTGATTATTAACGCTGAATCAGACTGGAGGTGAATGACATCATTAGTCATGGCTTTAGTGAGCAACTTGTAAATACAAAAATTACAAAGGGATTGAGGAAATAAAATTATTCAAAGATACAAAAGACAGATTGTTCAGTCCAACCGAAAATTTGTCCTCTCCAACTATTAAAATGAGCTTCTCTTTTGTGAGACAGTGTTTTCTGTATGACAGGGAGACACATTCATGAAGTTTCAACAGTATGGTCACGTATACAACCTATGTTCAATGCTGATGCCAAATGATTTTCCAGCATGGAAGGAAGACACTTTACAAGACCCCCATCACTGGATCTACAGACAATTAATAGTTGCAGAGAGAGAATTAGTTTTCTCTAAGCATGAGCCCCCAGATAAGTAACTCAGTACCAAGTGGTCAGTTCTAAATATGTATGCATACAAGCACCACTAAATGTACTCATCAGTTTGTATTATATACAAAAGTATATGTGTGTGTGACAATAATAAGGAAAGAGATATCATGGGTTTTATTTAATAGGGAGTTGGGGGAACACCAAAGAAGTTGAGGGAAGAAGAGTTGGAATTATGTAAACAATACTCAAGTGTGAAATTCTCAAAAGTTTTTTAATTAAAAATATATGGATCTATACTATCTCTCAAAATGAAACAAGATTTATAATCCTAAAATATTTTTTTTGTTTTTAATATGTTGAAGTATGAAATATTAAAAAGAATAAAATAATATCATGAGATGCCAAATAATACTTTCATTCATTCCCAGAAAGCCAGACAAATTATGAGTAATCAGGAGATCACTCTTTTCCATTCACTAGTGACCGGCCTGTTTTACATAGTGGAAGAGAGGTTTCTATTTCATTATATGTTGTCTGTCTCAGTGGGAATTGACTCACAGAAGCTTCCCTGGTTGTCTTAAATTGAACAGGATAGAAAGAACAACAAATTGGCCTTCGAAGCCTAAAGTGACAGTAAAAACAAAATGAAACAATACAAAACAACAACAACAAAACCCAGCTAGATTCTTTTTTTTTTTTTTTTGTCTTTTTAAGATTTATTTATTTATTTATTATGTATACAGTATTCTGTCTACACACCAGAAGAGGGCACCAGATCAAATTACAGATGGTTGTGAGCCACCATGTGGTTGCTGGGAATTGAACTCAGGACCTCAGGAAGAGCTGCCAGTGCTCTTAACCTCTGAGCCATCTCTCCAGCCTAGCTAGATTCTTGATGGATGTTGCTTTATCTCTGTGCATTTGAAAGTGGAAAGCCTGCAAATAAAACTCTAGAGTCACACCCATCCAGGGTGGAGGAAGTGATTCCAACATGCAAACATTTCAGCTCACAAATCTACATAGCCACTGTGCCTGAGTGGGAATCAGTTGTTACAGATTTCTAATCTAAACACAATGTGCTTTGTTCTCAGAATTTAGTTCATACTCATTTCTTCCACTTAGAGGAAGGCCTTCACAATTTTTGTCCCAACACCACAGGCTTCTTTCAAAGAGCGACAATAACAGATGAGGCAAGATATGAATGCCAGAAAAACTCAGGAAACACGCAGGACGAAGCTCAGCATTGGCATTAGCCTGGTCGTGATTTTATATTTGTTGTTATTGGTAAAATTCAGAACTGGGATTCAGAAGTTCAGATTCCTCATTGAAATAACTCCCTTGTTGGGTGACTATGAGATCTATTTGTCAAGAACATCTTTCTCAGCAGCCAGAATAAAACTGAGGGACTGGTTCCTGGAAGTGTATGGCAAGGGTGACTGCACTTGATATGAAAAACATTAGGAATGAAACAATTTTCAAGGAAATTTAGAAAATTCCAAAATATTCCACATCCTACTTGTCAGAGGAATATAGTGTGTAATATGGACTGTCTTATGTGGAGTGCGTTATAGTTTATCAAGTGCTACCTATTGCTGTGTAATTACTCATCTCTCCAGAACATTGTTGTGATTCTCCAAAATTCTCATGACTTGTACTTCTGGAAAAACTTTCAGAAAAGAAGTAAATTTTCCATCCAATACCAATTTTCTTTCATTAGTCCATATTTTCAACTTGCACAGTCAAGTTTTATATCAGCTTTATTTTATTTAAAGCTGCCAAATGATTTTTAACCCAATCTCTCTAAAATGGCTTAATAATACAAAGCATTTTTTTGTGTTTCAAGTTAATGGAGCTTCCTACATTACATTTTAATATAAGTAGGATTAAATAAAGTCATGACATTAGGGAACTTATGATGGGATTGATAGCAGTATAGGCACAGGAAGAAAGAATCAGGCTTACACTTAACTTGCTCTTCCATTATACAAGCCGACTACGTTGTAATGTAACAAAATACTTTCAGTTTTGAAAATAAGGCCTTCAGAGTAGCAAAGAATAAAATCCCTTCCTAAATGACCTAGGGCATAACATTTTAACATCCTAAACAGTCAAAGGAATAATATAAATTATGTGTATTTCAGAAGACTGATTTCTTAGCATACTTATTTAGGAAAACTCTACACAATAAAGCATTTTATTTTGTTTTATTTCCTCAACAAAAAGAGGAAAAGAATCCACATATAATATTTGATGTAGAATAATATAATTAGTCTCATCTAGTCATGTTATTTGTACTTTATTTACTGCCATTACAGGTCAACTACCCAAGGAAACACACCAGAGACCCATGATGACGTGTGCTAAATGAAATGCTGAGTGTGAGGAGAAGTGATTCAAGAGGCAGAAAGAGAAGAAGAACCCCTGGTAGTTTTCCTGTCACATGCTCAAAATACTGTTCATGTATCATCACTCAGAAGGCAAAGGTCATCATGATACATGCATGTAGGTCATCAGATATACCAAAAACATGTTCGTTAAGTAAACTCTTGCTAGTCACCTCTCACAAACAAGAGCCATGAGCTTGTATGTGTTTAAGTTTGTACTTTGCTAAAACAAAGTACATAAGCTGGGTAATTCATAAAGAAAATAAGTTTATCTAGCTTGCAGTTTTGAAGGTTGAAATTCTAAGGTCACCCCACCCAATCAATTCATCATTTTGTGAGAATCAAATGACATGTTTTATCAAGGGGTGACCTATCAAAACGGTGGAGAAATAACATGAGGAAACAATTCTTTAACCATTTAAAATAATTACCAATTTGTACTCTTAAATTATTTCATATAAACTAATATTTTTAAAATTTCCACTTTGAAGTAGATTTAAATATTAAATATTCAGAGGTAGCTATTCTATTAATATCCCTTCTTCCCTGTCTCCCTCTTTCTTTGCATGTACTCTGTCTTTCTTCCTCTCCCTTAATTGTAAGTTATATTTACTACTTTTCATTAATCTAGTACTTGTCTCCCATTTTTCTTGCAGAATGAATTGCAACATTTTCCACTGTCTTCAGTATACCAATTGCTTTTTGGTGAAATATTATTTGAATTTAGATATTAAGAGAAAGATTGAAATGTACAAATATTTGAAAGAGGGGGTTTCTTCATAAAAGGAAGAAAAAAACACAAGGATCCCTTGGCTTAGCAAAGTATGTAGTGAGGAGGCAAAAGTTTGCAATCTAATATAAAGAGTAACAGATTAGATAATGATATCCAAGCAACAACTGGAAACTAGATTGTGTAGAGCTCTCATTTTATGATAATACATATTTTTATTGAAGTGAAATATAAGGTCACCATTGGGTTTTGGTAATAGGATTGCTATGATTTGAACAGCATATCAAAACCTCACTCATTCAGCTTTGTGGAGTACAGATGGCGGGGAAAATGGGAAATAAGCTGAACATGTGCAGAAGCAGGAGAATCACAATAGGGACCTCTCTGGAAGATGAAAGGATATAAAAGGGAGATCACAATCAGCTTGAACATATGATGAAACTACAGGAAGAAGATTATGCTAATGGACTAACGAGATGTGAGAGAAAAAGTGAGGGAAATTCTCACCTGCAAATTAACAATTGCCACTGATTCACAGCTGATCATTTAATAATGAGAGAGTGGGGAAGCATCTGATTTTTAAAAATGGTGACGGGAGATATCACCTGCTAGATAAAATATAGTTTAGTACGGTATTTAATGATGTCATTACTGTAGTGGTAGTCATATGGTCCTTGTGATGAGTAATAAGACAAGAAATCAAGGCCAAACCATCTGAGAGTGGAGTTTTCTAGGGCAGACTCCCAGAGTGGATATCTTTCACTATGTGTCATGCCTTCTTGATGAATGAGATTTATGGCAAGTTATACAGATAACCTCAGAATTGCTAATGGACTAACAAATATATTGCAATCCCTCAAAATACACACATAGAGGACCAGATTTCAAGAAGGTTATATCTGAAGTCATGTTTACTTTCCTATGGCCAAAATGCCACACAATTTAAGTTCATTTATGCCAGAAAAAAATTACCCAAATAATTGGTACTATAATGGGGAAAAAAAACCAGATACATGAATTCTGCTTTTTGCATTACCCTTGAATTTGGCAGGAAAAGTAGAACAAAAGGTGGGGTGAGAAGCAAGCATTGGCTTGTACATTCTCACCACTGCCAGAATACAAAAGAGAAAAATTACAAGTTAGATCTTGGCTAAAGAATGAGATCCCCCTGGAATCAAAAAAAAAAAAAATGAGCTGATGAAAGAATCAAACAATACTACAAAATAAAAACCTGAGCAGCAGAAATGAGCCACCTCTTTGTGAGTTGTTAACCAATGGGTTTCCATAGACTCCCAAACATTACATGCTACTGTTAATGTTCTTAGTTACTCTCTAGAGCTTGATAATAAGAGCCTATTACTGAATATGCCATATACTGGACTCATGAAACTTTTGGAAATCAAGGTGATCCAGACCTAGATGCTTTATTCTTCCTGACTAGCTTTTATTGCACTGGAAGGTGCTATGTATGCACACATGCTATAAGTAGAAAAGTAATCATCAATCTCACCCAGCTGTGAACCCTTAAAGCTAGAACAATGAATGGTCTGGCAAGATATCCCTATGAGTATAATAGTGGGACCATTGTTATAGGAGTAACCAACCATGTTTTAATTGGACCTATATTCAACAATCTCATCCATGGCACTGTCAACTGGTCAAAGAACCTATAGCATGACAAGTTATTGCCCTTGAGAAAGACTTTAATATTTTTGTGCTAAATAGACAAAAACATTCAAATGAATCCCAATGACTTGCTATTTAATCCACAGAGCACTATCCTCAGAGGAGCTTCTTCTTACAGTATATAACAATTAATATAGAGACACCAATTGGCAGAGGTTTAGAGAATAAGAAAATTAGGAGTACTCAGACATAAGTGGGATGTACATGTCACACTCCAAGACTCAGAGATCTTCTTGGAAATGGGAAAAGAAAGATTGTAAAAGCCAGAGATAGAGACGATTTCAAGGATACAATGTTTTCCAGACACAAAAGGGTAGTTACCCATATAAACTCAGAGTGGTTGTGAAAGAATGTACAAGGTTTGCACAAGGTAGAAGCAGACAAAAATCTCAGTACTGTCTGAGGAGCTAGTGCAATTTGATAGCTGCTGAGATAAGAAGAGTCAGCTTTCTTTAATGACATGATCCTTGGTAGGTCACACCTACTCCAGGGTAGGCCCCACTTCCAAGAGTAGTTAGGCATAACCAATTATACTCCACAAGGGGAAGAAAAGCCAATTCACAGTGAGGAAGGTGAGTTTGGAGAAGGTGGCTATGTGAGAAGTTAGGGTGAATATGATCAAATATAGTCTATGACATTCTCAAAGAATTAGTAAAATTATTAGTTAAAAAAGGGGAAATCCATGGTTCAGCATGCAGACGGTGCCTTTATATGGCCCATTAAGGAAGTCATGACAATCGTAGAATACTTTGTCTTTGAAGTGTTTGACTTGACACTTTGAAACAATCAATGAAAGAGCCTCTCAAAGACTGGCTTGTGAGGCTGCAGGACAACCAGCTAGGACAAATGTGTCCATGGTCATATTATAGTATATTAAAGGCCTGTGTATTCTGAGTGAAACCAACCGCTTTCCAGTTAAACCTAAGACTTATTTCACAGAAAGGGAAGTATTTATGGTACCGTAAACCAAAGCAAAAATCTGTGACCTAGGAAGTCATAGACTACAGTTGGAAAGCATTTTTTTCTACTCCTTTGTTAACTGGAGATGATATTTTTGTTAAATTAGATTCTAAACATTTATGGTTGTACCCATAGTCTACTGTTTCTGTAAAACCTTCACTAGCTGATAATTGCAGAGATTCAGCCAGTCAAGATCCTTGCTTGGTATCACCCAGTGTTCAGTCATACAAAGAATACAATAACAAAGCATCAATATCACGCCTTCAAAGGTTTGGGTATCATCATGGAAAAGGGGTCAGAATAAATTTAAGAACTTAAGGAAGGGCCAGAGTATTTTGTAGTACTTTCCTCTGAATTAAAGTATGTCCTCATAGAAGGAAGAGAAAGACCCATAGGATTCAAGGACCCAATGAAAATTTAGAATTTCATGAAAGTGACAGAATTCACAAAGTCCAATGCACTGATATAAGAGACATAAACAAATGGTGTGAGAGAACATTTATTGTTACAGGATGTATGCATGTTATGCAGAGCTCCAGGGATGCATGTTTTATGAATCATCACCCATTCTTGGATGGGCTTTTTTTTTTTTTTTCAGTAATACAGTGTCCTTTGAGTTACAATGCTCCTGTGAATAATACCTCACTCATGTCCCAGTAAGTAACTCCAATAAACTCATTGGCTCATTAAGTAAGACTTGGCTGTGATCCTTTTAGTTTCTTCTGAGTACATTATCAGGAGTGGTTACACATTTGTTCATGGTTTATGAAGAGAAGTCATATAACTTAGCCCTTCAATAGGTTCATACTTAGTGTATAAAATAGGTTAATTTGAAAATTATATATATATATATATATATATATGTACACATATATGTATATGCTCAACTTTACATATGTGATCATACATATATACATATATGTGATATGTGTGTATATATGTATACATATACATATCAGGACGAAAGGAGGAAGAGTGGGGAATTCGAAAAAAATAGAAGTGCAAATGTTCAAGACCAAATTTGTATGTCAAGCCAATAATTTGGAAACCAGATAAGAATTTGTAATGGTGATTCAAATCTAGATTGCATTTAATGTATGTCTGTGTTTAATCTATATCTGAAATCTACATTCCAAATGTGCTACTAATCAGCTGAGGTTCTTTTCTTCTATTCACATGGCAAAGTACAAATGCAAATATATCATTTGCCAATAAGCATTAAGTGCCTTTTTGGTCAGCATCAAATAAGGGCTTAATCTTCCATCTCCAGCTCCTGGTGCTCTGGCTTTACCTTCCAGTGGTCCAGCTCTTAGTAAACAGTGTTAAAGCTCTGAGTTTTGGGTGGCAGGACACTCTGTGCTCTCTTTGTTACAACTCTACACTAGAGGCATGAAGATTTAACTCTAAAAGTTGAAGCTCCTCATTAGTCAGATGTGGTAACTCTTGGTGGCTTGTAGGGACTGCTCTCATGGCCAGGTTTGCAGCTTTTTCTGCATTTTTTTGGCTCTTTAACCATTTTGCTCTTTCAATTTCAGCGCTCTTCACTCTCTCAACTTCTGTGTGCTTCCATAGTCTTGCTGTCCAAAACCTTCACTGTTAGTAGCTCTCTGGAGGTCTTCAGCTGCCTTCTCTCTACCCATTCCAGTTGTACTTGGAATTAAGAGGCAAAATATTTCCTTCACATTACCAACTCAGTCCACTGTTCCTATGACAATCATCACAAGCAAGTATTAAGCATTTTTATGAGGCATTTGTGAGGTACAGCACTTCCTGAAACCAAAGGACAATGACAAATCTCCTGAAGTGTTCCATGTAGAGTGAGAGCAACATAGCCATTCATGTGAAATAATGCCATGGTGAGAGAGGTGTTCCTTACAACTCAGACTGAAGACTGAGTAGGTCTGGTGTGGTTATGATTGAGGGTCCTCCAAAACATCTTTGTGTGGGGTTATCTGAAGTTCTTATACCTAAAGAAAACTCTACTTGTACCTTTGTAGGCTATTGGGAGCAGTCTTGACTAACACACAGTGTTGCCAAGCAATGCAGCAGTTGGAGGAGTTGCCATGACTATTGTAGTTCTCAGGACTGGAATAAACTCTTTCCAGTTGTCAGTAGCTGCTCTGAAGTCCTCTTCTGATATCAGTGGAAGAATCAGAGTCTCCTGACCATCCTCAAGGGCTGTAGAAAAAAACAGTGTTTGACACGAGGAAAATTTGACAGGGGGGAACCTCCTTAATTAACACCTTCCACAGTCTCATAAGCATACTGAGATGGTGATTTCAGCTGGTTCCGCTGCAGCAACAATATTTTCAGTCTTGATGGAGTCATAAATGGGAGCATAACTATGTTGAACCTGCCTATGTTTTCCTCCTGTGGTTGTCCTAGTGTTTGCCTCCAGTACCAGACAGCTTCTACTGCCCCAAGGCTTGAAGAGCAGACCTGACATCTATAAAATAAAGAAACCCAACTGCTTACATGTTACAGGCTTAAAAATTAAATAAGAAAAGTGATAAAAAGTTATTATAGCAAAAATTTAACATGAAGTTAACATTCTTTTTTTTTGATTTTTTTTTTAAACCAAGTAACATGTAAACCCCAGACATATATCCTCAGGGATGGTTGGGTCTCACAGGATCATTTCCACTTGTCAAAATGTTCAAGCACACTAAATGGTCGAGATAACTCACCATCTTCCTTATTTAATGATATAAAATTTGAAGTATCTGGACATCCTTCCAATGTGTTGTGGTCAGAGGATACTAATGACTTTCAAGAAGAAGCTTCAGTGTGGATCAGTGAAAGCCTTCACTTGACTGGATTGCTTAAATGCTAAGTCTTCTTAAAAAACAGGCATCAGGGTATATGGTAAGAGTCTCCTTGGAAACAAGCAGAGGGGAAAAAGGAGTTTTGGAACTAGGTATGATATGTAATGTCACAACCCCTCAATGACCTCCTTCCATCAAGTAGGTCACACATCTTCCTTTCCAGACCACCCCAAAAGCTGTACTAAACATGGAACACATGCGTCCCTGGGGACCCTAATACAATGTGTCCACACTGTTTACTATTAAGATGGGGGATGACTGTGGACATCCCTTCCTTGAGGAACTACTAGCATTTCCAGTGATACAACCTTTCCTCCTATAAAGGAAAATAGCAGATGGGTCTATATTTAGTTGTATTAAATATTACTGAATATGATAATTAATTATATTTTTTATACCTTTTCAAGTATGTGCCTGGTGTATTTTCAGTCTTTGGATTGGATACTCTAAATATATATACTTATTTTTGGAGAAGCATGTAACTTACAATCTAGACAATATAAACCTTTATAAACCTATTAATTTCTCTTGGTTAGAATAACATATTTATTTGTTTCTCTTTTTTGGTACAATTATTTGACCATTCTGTTTACAACATGAGAGATGTTGGCAGAGGATTTACACAGTGACATCATCCTCCATGATCTTCTAACCATATGTTATCTCTTCCAGTTGCAAATATTATATCAGGCCAGAGGCAGACTTACAGTACAGTTCTGCCTAAATTTGACTTTATATTTTCTCCCACATTCTCCTAATGGCTGTTATGACATTATAGCTTCTTGTATTCTCATGTGGCACTGTGTCAACATCATAGATTTACAATGTGTTGACATGCACATAACTGACATTTCTTTTTGTTCCATTGTAAAAGACAGTTCAAATAAAATACATCTTTCCAAGTGTTCATAAACTGGTAACATATGGCATGAAGTTCCTCTTTATTTCTTCTCTTCATACTTTTAGGAAGAGATGGAAATTCAGTAACTAAATTTAGTACAGTCATTGGAGATTGACTTTCCTTAATTTCTAATGCTACAAAGTCTCTGTGATGAATTTTAGGAATGAGACAAAAAATAATGGGGAAAAATCACAATCCATACTTTCTCTTATTGTATGCAGAGTTTCTTAAAGTCATTTTTAGATGTATAACTTAATGATCTCATACTTATTGGCCACTTCTCTCTTTTCATTTCTCCACTTCTCTGTCTCTATTTCTAAGCCAAAGACTTTAATGAGATACAGATTGTTTTCAATAACTATTTTTACATGATCAATTTGCATGTGTAAGGCTGAGATTTTAATGTGTCACCCAGAGTTCACATGTTGGGAACTTCAACTCAATGGAACAGTGTTGAAAAGTAGGATGTGTATGAGGCAATTAGGCTATGCAGTCTCTGCCTTCATTAATGGATTAATGTCACCATGAGTAGGAATGTTGTGAGAGTGTTTGGTTCCCTTTCACCTTCTTCCTCTTTTACCTTTCTGCCTCCTAGAATGGGGTAGTGCAGCACAAAAGACTCTGCAGAACGTCGCCATGAGAGTCCCCATCTTTCAGAATCAGAGAGAGCAAATCTTGATCCATGGTATTCACTTAGTGTCAGACAAACAGACTAAGACCAGCACATTGCTCAAATTTCCCCATGCCTCAAGAATTAGAATATTTTGTGTTTTCCTTTCTTGCTATGAAGACCCTATGGTTTCATCACTTCTATAACAGAAGTAATTCCAGGAACTTCTCAAAAATCTTCTCAAAGTATAACTATGGTGAGATCAGGAGCAGAATGTGTGCATATCTTCTCATGGCCTCACCATAGACATTTTTGCGTAAGAAAAATAGACATAAGAAAAATAGCCTCTACTCTTTCAATATTGCCACATATTCTTTCTGCATCCTATGTGGTCCAAATAAGATCTGATAATCTCACAGCTCTGCTAACTCGTTTTAGGTCATTAAAAAGCTAACTTGTTTTAGGTCATTAAAAAACTAAAACACTAAGGAGTGTTTCCTAGTGCCAAAGTAATATTACTATCTATGATCTTCATATGAAAACTTGAAATTCATTTTTTTACAGATTTTGTTTCATTTTTCATACAATATATTTTGAAAAATTTCCCCTCCTCCAGCTTCTTTCAGATCCACTCCACCTTTCTACACGACTAGCTTCATGTTGTTTTCTCTTCTTCTCTCTCTCAAAAAAATATAAAAAAATGAAAATGAATAAGACTGAAAATAACATACCAAAACAAAACAATCCAAAAACAAAATTGCATAGAGAAACAGGGAGTGCATCTTCTGCTCTCCAATGACTCCTGGGCATGGAATATGATTGACATACCAAGTGATACTTCTTTGGAGAAAACTGGTTTTTCTTTTCTCAGTAGGTATTAATTGCAAATGAAAAGTTGAAATCCTTAGTCAGATTTGACAAATAGGTTCAGAAAATTTACCCTTAAATTAACACGTTTTTACTTCATCTCTAAACTTCAAAATAACTCTCCTGCATATGTCATTAATCCACAGAAAATATCCATTCACATTTAACATTTGGATCAAATTCTCTTTTACCAAGAAAGTGTTCCCTGATTAGTTAGACTGATTCAATCTTTTCAGTTACATAGTTTTTACCTTCTTATGAATACCACAGAGGCAATTCCATTGTTTGAGTAATTGATCAGGTCATATTCATCTAAATGGAATCTATCTGGTCAAGCTGGTTTTTGTTGAGTTTAATATCATTTGCAACGACTGTAATGACTGGCACAGGTGGAACAGAAAATAAAATGAACAGAGTAACAATGTATAAAGAACATGCCAGATGGTTCCCTTAAGGTGGTAGAATCCGGAATCACATTATGCTTGACGAATCAAATACAAAAGTTAGTTAATATGTGATTTCATATCAAGCAATAATGGGTGATGATGTCTTTGTTTTTAAATACTTTGGCACAGACACAATGATTTTATCTCTGTTTATTCAGTTATACTCTAATACTAGGATAATCAGATGTATTATAGAATTCTCAATCCAAAGATTATCAATAAATATAATATTAGAAGTATAGCACACTCCAAATAAAGTTGCCTTTTTCATGTTTATACCAGAAAAATGACAATTTTTTTTAAAAATATTGTTGATGGCTATGGAAGTATTCTAAATACTTTTTTGTTGATATTACAATAACAAAAATATTTTCCTTTCTGTATGAATAGTTTATCTAAAGCTAGGGAAATAAACATCTACAGCATTAAACTTTTATACCCATATCTTCTATACAATTGGTTTAAAAGGATGTCTATGCCCATGATGCAGAAAATAGTAGTACCAAAAGCTAGCCTATGGGAAATAATCTGTGGAGAGCTGTGGTTCGAACCACCAAAGACTAGAGAATGTAATTTTACAGAGCTCAAGGAATGGGTAGTCTTATATAGACTGTGAGTGTGTATTCTTCTGATGCAGATTATGTTTGTGATTTTTTGTTCATTTTTATTGTCTTTTCTTTTTATTAAATTTTAAAATTAAAATATATCACTCCCTCCTCCCAACCCTTTCAATATTCCCCCCACTCCACCTCTAATGCACTATTCTAGAACCTCCCAAATTAACCAAAATTAACCATAACATCCTGACAGCCAAACATCAGTTTTAAGCACAACCTTCCACTCTTTGTCTCCATAGGCTTATAGTCATTTTATAATGTAAATGTGTTCTGTATACAAAATGTGCTCAGTCCCCACAATCTTTAGTATTCCAACACTGTGCAAAAGTAAAGTGTAGAGGCTCTTCAGAGACAGACCAACTGTTATCTGTGAAGCTCTATAGCATCAGCCAATGATATATCCTTCTAACATCCAGTGGTATAAAATAGATGTTCTCATTCCAACAGGGAGGAATGAAAACATAGCAAGTCAAGACTGGATCAAAGCAAGATTGAAACCCTGGAAAGAAAATCTTAATTCCTATAGCTCTATGCCTCCTGTCTAGGATTCATGATAGAATCACTGTAGCCACACAGACTTAGCCAGTTCGACCTCTCCAGCACTGTTGCCTGCATCACACACAGTTTCTCACTTAAGCCCAGTTCAAATCCACACCTGTAGCTTAACTCAATAGATATGCCTGGTCCTGGCATGTCTAATAACTTGGGGTCTCTGTTTCTACACAGACTTCACTTGCACAGCTTCATACAATGATTGGCTAGGACCCCTGGCAGGATCTGAGAACATGCTGCACAGTTCCAAATAATCAATTGCTTCCCAGAAACTTAGCACAAGTGTCCTTGGTCCACTTCCTCTTGCACCTTTATACCTGTAAAATAAGTACCAAATAGACAGCTCCATTAGGTGCAAACATGACACACGGTCTAATCACCTGGACCCATAGTTATATCACCTTCTGTGTGCTGAATCTGGGTAAACGTTTCCCTAGCAGGGAACTCTTTCAATGACATTCTCAATGCAGGCAGGCTCCATAATTTCAAGAGAATGTAGACTTTTACAAGTTGAAGTCTTTTACAGATGCAGCCTAGCTTTTAGGGCACTTATACAGAATAGACGTCATGGTACTAACTCATTTAATAATCTCAAGTGTTTTCTCAGTACCTATTCTTTCTGCAGCTTTATTTTGAAAGAATTATTTTTTTTATTATTTTTAATTATGTGTGTGGGTGTATCCCTGTGTGAGTATGTGCATGTGAGTACAGGTGCCTGTAGAGACCAAAAGATGTTTGATCCCTAGGAATTGAAATTACAGGCAGCTGTGGGGCACCTGTCATGGATGCTGGAAACTAAACTCAAGTCCTCAGTATGCATGCTTAACCTCTGAGCAATCTCTCCAGCCCCATATGTCTACAAGTTTAGAATCCTTTCTTTTCCCACCAAGGAATACATTTCACATCTCTTTTGTTCCACTTGTGCTCTGAGCAGCAACCATGGCATAGCCTGAATTCTGTTGTCTAGAGATTTTGTCTATTAATCAAATCATTCCAATGCTTATAAACTCATCCTGACTCAGATTCTTAGGACACAGACAGAATGCAATGAGATATCTTTCTAAATTATAACAAGAATGACACCTAATCTAGTACCTGATTGGAAAAAAAAAAGCCTTGTGTACCTTTGAAAACCCATGGGTCAGGCTTTCACTTTCTGTTTTTCTCGGCATTTTGCTCCTCTGTCCTCCCATCAGAATGTTCCGTTAAGCTCTGTGTACAGAATGCTACGGTTTTTCTAAAAAGTTGTAGCTTCAAATTCTTCCTCACTCTTCCCACAAGCCTGTTCTAGAAGCCTAAAGCCCACATTTTCAGGGTGATTACAGTAACACCCCCCATATTGTTCCTGATTATCTATTTTAGTTACATTTCTCATTACTCTGACAAAATATCCATCAAAATCATCTTAAGGAAATAGTCCATCATAGTGGGGAAGGTGTGGCAGCAGTTTCTGAGGCACCTGGTTGCATTGCATTGGATTAACCATGCAACAGGTACGCATTCAGCAACAGAATTAATATTAGTTATCTAACAGAAGTTTACTTCAGTAGCCAGAAATGCACCACAGTAACCTGATTTGTGAGTTTTTTAAAGTACATAAGGGAGACAGGTAGTCAGGAAATGTTCCTTGGTTTTTTTAGAATTACTGTGTCTAAGAATCATTGTGAGCAGACAGAGGAGGCCCATTCAGCACAAAACCACGTGCAAAGCAGATATGTGGGAAAACTAACACACTGTAGTGGGGGATGGAGTGTAACAGATAGTTACACTTTGTGCCAAGGAAACAGTTCTGAGATGTACAATATGAGGTCTTCTGAGAGTCATGTGGGGTCGAGCAGCTCAGTGGTGTGTTAGTGATTGTGATAGGATTAAACATCAAGCCAAACATAAAAAATTAGAAGTATTGTGTCTACACAGAGAACATGATGTTATGAGCTGAATTATTCCCTCTTAAGATATGTAAATTGAAATCTTAACTCAATGCAGAGGTTGATCTTATAGGATTAGTGTCATCATAATAAAAGACACTAGAGGGCTCTGCTCCCATCTCCATGAGAGAAAATACTGAGAAAACAACTACAAAATCAGGAATTGAGTCAAATGCTATTTGATCTTGGACTTCTGGATTATACAGATGCAAGAGAATGCATTCTTGCTATCTAATACCCCAGTCCTTTGTATTTTATTGTGAACTTCTGAGCTTGTTGTGAAGACAGAATGAATGATATCTGATAAAAAGAACATAGTTGTAATTCATCAGTTGAAGCAGTCATCTCAAGAAAAGAGATGTCATTATATCCAGAGAGACATTGACATTTAGAATTACTGGGATGGAAGGATGGAATGAAACTAGGCTTTAGAGCTTTATAAGTCTGTAATAAAGCTATGGTACTGTAATTGTGATCTTCAAGGAGCGGGAGGAACTGGGCCTCTAGCAACCAGAGATTATCTTCCTTGCCACTCCCACCTCAGACACAGGGTGGAGATGGTTGGGAGGAAGGGATACCAAGCCAAAGAAAACTGTTTTTTTGTGCCTCAAGACTTTGGAGTTTACAGTTGATGTTGGAACAAGCAAAGAATGACTGCATTTTGTATGTGATAAGGTCATGAAGTTTGAGTAGATCAACAATGCAGTGCTGTGAACAGAATCCCATCTCTGACAAAGCTTATGGATAGAAACCCTTACCCCAAAGCTTTTTTTTTTTGTATTTGGTAGTAACTAGGGTTCAAACACATGATATGATTAGAGCTTTGATCTGATAAGGCTTGTGTTCTTAAAAAAGGCTAGTTCTTCTCTGCGTCCATGAGAAGACAAAGAGAATGCAGCAATCTGCAATTCAGAAAGATGACTCACACTAATAAGTCCTCCATTTTTCAGTTACTGTAAGTGAATACATATAGGAAACCCTATTTACAGTATTTCTTATAGGAGACTAGTAAACATGACTAAATAGTCTTGTTATAAAATGCTTTGAATAAACTGTCTCAGGCTAAAATTCTTTAACCTATATTAAAGATAATTTTGGTTAGATTCTTCACTTCTTATGGGATAATTGCACAAACTGAATTTTTTTAAGTGAGGCATTTCAATATGAGAGCTATAATTCTTCACAGACACTCAAGGGAAACAACTTAATGAACTAAATTGTCCACATCACTTTTCGTATAAAATACTTCATGATTTTTCACCTGGACAGACCATTACATTACCAGCCAGGTAATACAGTAATTCCCTACTACACTCTATGGAATAAATATTACACTGGAGGTTGCTTGAAAAACATATTCTAAAGCAGTTTGTCAGTGTCCTAAAGCATATTTTTTTCTAAATACTTCATACAGTCATGAAAACAATACCTTCCTCAAATCCCAGAGTTGACCAGAGCATTGCTTGTCTATGGAGTCTAATTATTTCCCCAAATCATGTTTGACATTTTCTTATGGTTATTATTTGAGAAACGTTTTTTTTTTATTTTACAATACAATTCAGTTCTACATATCAGCCACGGATTCCCTTGTTCTCCCTCCTCCCACCTAGAGGAGGTGGGAATGGGGGGTGGGCTGGGGAGAAGGGGAGAGGGGCGGGAGAAACAAATTTTAAGGAGCTAGAAAATCTGTATTACTTTACAATTACTGACCCAATACTATTAGTACAAGTGAGTGTGAAAAGCAACATTATTAGATATTATTGGATCTACATCTTTCAGTCTTTCTCCAGCAACTACATTGGGTTGTATTTAGTGTGTGTGTGTGTGTGTGTGTGTGTGTGTGTGTGTGTGTGTGTGTGTGTGTTTTTACAAGCTCACTACTAATAACTATTTATTTACAACATTGATCATTAATCTTTTATGGAATTTCCCTTACAGATTTCCCCTGTTTTGTACTTCTTTGATTGAATAATGTGAAGAAAATAAAAGCAAATATAATATTCCAGTTTCTTACACTATAACAAAATCCTTCTTTCTTGATGTTTTGTGTCTCATTTCTACAGAAAGATGGCTATTATCAGTGTTTAAATAAAGTAAAATTTTATTTCTAGTATGATACTTTCCTACAAAAGGGTGATTATTTTTACATGACTTACTAGTTTTGTAAATAACAATCTGAAGAATTAAGTTTAAAAATAAAAGTTCTGAATTTTTGAATTTTCTTTTGAATCTCACTTTTCTTTGAAGGGTCATTATTCTATAACAATATATAAAAACACTTTTTCATAACAATGAAATGTCACATTCTACATTCAATAAATATTTTGATGGTAGCTGGGTGGTGTGTTGTGGAGCACACAAAGAAGTTCTTTTGAGCTACGTGGAGTTGAGTCAGGTCTTTTGGAACGGTTTCATATTTATCACTTGTTATGTCTTCCTGAGAGAGATATTGATCAGGAACACCCAACCCACCAGCGCTGCCTCACCTCTCAAAGATGTGCCAACCTCTTGAACACCAAAACCATGAATACTAAATCATTTCCATTTGATTAGCTAATATTTGAAACTAAAGACATTGACGTGTTATCACGTCAAACTCATTCTAAAATCAAAGGAGTCACGTTTTAGATTTCTAGCAGTATTTGTTTTAGATCAACTATTTCTTTCATTGTCAATCATCAACAGTTTACATCATTTTCTTTTCAGGTTCCAAGCTTCTAAAAATAATTCTGTTACTACCAAAAACGTGCACAGATTATGAAAAAAGATGAGAATGCCAAGTTCATGTTAGTATCGAGCATATTTGAAAGATGTCCACAAGTTTCTTGCAAGTTTACTTTTGTTTATATGTCAATTATATTTACCCGGTACTTTTCAAAGAATCAATTCACATACATACACACAAACACAAAAAAATTCATGACATACTTTCATTTGAATTCAGTAGGTTGTGAAGAATTTTACAAATACCAGTATCTCCAGTGCTTATAGAAAGAGACTGAAAAATATTGCTCATCTTCCAATTACTAATTTGGATATGTTTAGACTTCATGTATTTAAGACTTCAAATAATCACTCAAGATTAGTGAGTAACTATTGATGGCATTTAAAATAAAATTTATATTATCTGAGAAATATTTGGTTATATTCCCCATGGTTCCCATCTCCCTGCTAATCCTCATTTCTGAAGAAAACTGTGTTTTTCTTCCTTCAGCAAAGATTCAGCACATACATAATAACATTTTACAGATCCTGGGAAGATTTAATATAATCAGTATGACCATAAAATTATTGGGAAACCCAAACCAAAGATGCATGGAAATAATGCCATATCTTCAAGAACATATTCAAGAAAATAAATCATTAAAAGGCAAGACAGTACATCAGGATCCCCTAACCCTTCCTCAACCTTTTCCTAAAGAGGAGTGCTTTACAGATTCTATTCCAAGGACCTTTAGCCATTTTATAAGCAACCATCACAGACCACAGAACCATATTATTATTCTTTGATAACATGAGTGGCCTGCATTTGCCACTGGAAAACTTTCAAAATGTAATTAGTAATTTCCTTTCCCTGGACCTTTTCAAGTCATAGGTTCATCAGTCCAGCACAACAAATGCAACCAATCTGAAAAATTTCAAAATGTGTTATTAAAATTTATTCTTGGTAATTTCATGCATTATTATGATGCATTTAGATAGTATTTTCCTCAGATCCTCTTTCCAACTCCTCCTATACAACTTCTCCTATACCTACTCCTAATTTCATGTCTTCTTTTATTTTGAAAAACCTGCTGAATTCAGTTAGCAATGGCCATATGCATATAAGTAAGGGCATCAGCAACTGGAGCATAGGCAAACAATCATGGGTCATACCACAGAAAATAATGGAATCTCTCTCCCCCAGAAGCCATCAATTGCCAACAGCTATGAGTTTGGCCTTGTGGACTCTTTCCCTCTCCATGTTGTAGGGTTTATTAGCTTGATCTTGTAAAGGTCTTGTATTCAAAACCATAGCTGCTGTAAATTTCAAATTGGTACATCCTTGTCATGTCCAAAAGATAGTAATGATTCCAGAACAATATTCCTTGGACTCTGCTGTAGCTGGAGTTTTCCTGCCTGTCCTACAGTCAGGACAAATCTCTGTCACCCGCCAGTCCCACAGCCGCTCAGACCCAACCAAGTAAACACAGAGACTTATATTGCTTACAAACTGTATGGCCGTGGCAGGCTTCTTGTTAACTGTTCTTATAGCTTAAATTAATCCATTTCTATAAATCTATACCTTGCCACGTGACTTGTGGTTTACCAGCATCTTCACATGCTGCTTGTCATAGCAGCAGCTGGCAGTGTCTCCCTCCACCTTCCTGTTCTCTCAATTCTCTCTGTTAGTCTTGCCTATACTTCCTGCCTGGCTACTGGCCAATCAGTGTTTTATTTATTGACCAATCAGAGCAAGACTTTTGACATACAGACCATCCCACAGCACTCTGCCTCTTACAGACTTTCAGGCTCTCCTATACCCCCCAAACCTTATATCAGGCTGATATAGAAGTCCCATTTAGAGCTGAGCACTACTAAATCACTTATGCACTACACTTTGATTAGTCATGAGTCTCTGTGTTAACTGCCACCCACTGCATAACAAAACTTTAATCATGAGGGTTTAGAATTGTACTGTGGGTATAAATGTAAGTATGCATAAAGTTCTGTAAGCATGTGTAAATTTGATATTATGTTCTTTTAGCAATACAGTACTAGAGTTGTCTGTGACTTCTCAGCTACTAGTTCTTGGCCAGGTTTATAGTATGAAATATGAGTTCCATTATGGTGAAGGCACTAAGTCAAATAAGAAAGCTACTGGTTATCTACTGGTTTATTTATTCTACAACTGCATGTCTTGTATCTTACTAGGTCAGTCATTTTTGTAGTTTATGAGATTCGCTGCTGGGTGAGACTAGTGATGGAATTTCTCCACTGCTGTGGGTTGTTTTGTATGGCAAGGGTTTTGTTCTGATTGGTTAGTAAATAAAATACCGATTGGCCAGTAGTCAGGCAGGAGGAAGTATAGGCGGGACAAGGAGGAGAAGAATTCTGGGAAGTGGAAGGCTGAGTCAGAGAGACTGCCAGCCACTGCCAGAACAAGCTGCATGTGAAGATGCTGGTAAGCCACGAGCCACGTGGCAAGGTATAGATTTATGGAAATGGATTAATTTAAGCTATAAGAATAGTTAGCAAGAAGCCTGCCACAGCCATACAGTTTGTAAGCAATATAAGTCTCTGTGTTTACTTGGTTGGGTCTGAGAGGCTGTGGGACTGGCAGGTGACAGAGATTTGTCCTGACTGTGGGCAAGGCAGGAAAACTCTAGCTGCACTCCACCAGCAGCTCTGCAACACTTTTTGGTACTATGGCTTTTAACTAATGGGGAAGGTATTTCAATCAATACTAGATTGATTTCTCTACGTCCTGTAACCAAAGCATGTGATGCCTTCAACATGGGATCTTACCTTCATTTTCTTATGCCAAATTAGGATCAATGCCAAGAACCTGAATTATTTTGGACATCTCTGCAATCACTAGTCACCTATCCAACAGAGCATATCCTACATCTTATAATGACAGCCTCAGTGGGATGGATATATATATATATATAAAATTTATTAAGGGGTTATATTGAGAAAACAGACTCACTGATACAGGCTAAGTAAATCCAGTTGTAGAGTCCACGGAAAGCTGGGGACGGATCACATGCTGCTTGACACTGCCTGATCCAGTCTTAACCACCCAAGAGAGCATGGGCCCCTTTCTTCTCTCATTTAAGTAGTCATGTAGGCAGATAAGAAGCAGAACCTCTATCAGGCCAGATAGCCCAAGGTCATGGGTAGAAAGCATTCCTACTACATTCCCCTTTTTCTGTCTAAATAAGCCTGGCTAGCTCAATGGGTAGAGCATGAGACTCTTAATTTCAGGGTCATGGGTTCATGACCCATGTTGGGTGGCAAATGTAGCTGGACACTTTTCTCTGTCCCTCCTGGGTCACGTAGTTCCACAGCTGCTTTTAAAATAACCATTCAAAGGCTTAATATTAATTACAAACTGTTTGGTTTATGGCTCATGCTTATTACTAGCAAGCTCTTACATCTTAAATTAACCCATTTCTATTAATCTATATCTTACCACATGGCCATGGAATTACCAGTCTGCTGGCATCTTGTTCCTTGGGTGGCTGGATGGCATCTCCTCTGACTCCACCCTTCTTCTTCTCTGTCTTTACTTTGAATGTACTACCTAACCTTATTCTGCCTTGTTATTGGCCAAATAGCTTTATTTACCACCAATGAGAGCAACATATATTCACAGTGTACAGAGAGACCATCCCACAGCAATACCTCATACTGGGCTTTCTTTGTTTGGTAGCCTATGGCTTCTGGGTAGAGCATTGCTTGCTCTATAGGGTGACTACCATTAAATGTGTGTGTGTGCATGTTATTGATTTATTTATAAAATAGCAGTTAATATTGACCTCTTTTGAGGATCCATTTCTACTTACTAATTTTTCTACTTGATTAATGTTAACATTAATTTATTAAAACGAGTCCAAGATATTTGAATTAAATGTGCTTACTTTTTATTTTGTGTATGTATATTCAATAAAATATTTTGACATTTGTAAGCTGGGAGTAATTAGTTAAACATTTTGATACAGCTCTAAATTGAGGGGACCACTGCTTCCATTTATTGCCAGATCCAAAAGTGCAGTTGTGGTAAAAGATGGGAACCCAACAGAAGAAGGGGAGGAAAGATTGTGGGAGTCTGAAGGGATGGAGGACACCAAGAGAACATGACTCACTGGATCAACTAAGCAGGGCTCATATGGGCTCACTAAGACTGAAGTGCCAAGCATGGAGCTCTACATGGGTTTGTACCAGGCCCTTTGAGCATATGTTGTGGCTGTTAGCTTGGTGTTTTTGTGGGACACCTAATAGTGGGAGTGAGTGCATTTATGACTCTTTTACCCACTCTTGAGACTCCTTTCCTCCTATTGGATTGCCTTGTTCAGCCTTGATATGAGGGCTTTTCCCTTGCATTTTATATCCTATTCTGTCTGGTTGATTGCTGTCCCTTGAAAGTCTGATCTTTTCTGAAGGGAAATGGAGGAGAAATGGGTCTGAAGGAGAGGTTAGATAATGAGAGCTGAAAGGAATGGAGTGAGGGGAAACTATTGTTGGGATATATTGTACAAGTGAAGAATCTATTAAACAAAAATGAAAGATCCAAGTAGTGTTTGGCTCATTGGCATGGCCTTGTTTTCATCTTTCAGTATATCTTCTTTTCTACTTTCTCTTCCCAGCAAAATAACTTTAATCTTCACAACTATTTTGCTTCCAGCTAATGTCAAATGCTTAACTCTTATGTCCTTAAACGTACAGAGCCCTTCACTCTTTTCACCATGCTGTACATTTTGTGAGATTTAGGCATACAAATAAACAAAGAAAGTTAAAACCATTTCAGAAGCAAGCCCAATTCTTAATCTCTTAGCAGTTGGTTGCCATCAGTTGATTGTTATGTACAGATCATTTCTGTCTCAAATTTCAAAATATGTGGGGTCCATATGAATTATGTATTAGAAAGAAACCATGTGAATGAATCACTGTAGAACAACTGTGGTGTGAGTCTTCCTTTTACAATAACTCTATACTAATCTGGGAAGGCAGGAACTAAAATATACAGTGGAAACACCTTCTCAATTCAGCAGCCCAATCAACATAGATAAAGTCATATTCTCTGAACATATACTTCTTCCATGAAACAATACTAAATTTATAACGTGTCTTTCTAGCATGAAACTATTTGTTTACTTTGGGAGAAAAACATTTTCCTGTTTCTGAGTTTCACCCCAGAATTCCTTTGGAAAATTATTGGATCAGGGTACTACATTCTTGATAAGCAAAGCCAGAATCCATAGCTAGCATAGCTGGGGTTTGACTGATATCCAAGTTTCAATAGCTGGCTTGCAAGGTGGGTCCTGCACTAAGAGAACAGGCTGTTGTGAAGGTTAATGGAGATATGTTATGCATAGCTGGTTAATGATTCTGAGTGTAGGTGGTTCTGATTAGAGTTGGCATCAGTTGGCAGGAGGGAAAGTATTCCTCAATTTAAAGACTTTTTTCATGTAGAATACTTAAAAGAGTTCACAAGTGTCTGTTATTTCCAAATCATCCCCCTTAACAAGGAAGTGGTTAGGAGTGACAAACTTATGTTTGACTAATGATACTTACTCAAGCATGTGTTAGATCACTGTAGTTACCTCCATAGTATGATTGATAGCCTAGATAGCTGCCTGTAGGGTTTCAATGCTGACTTAATGAGCAGTTTTTCACCTTTCTTTTATTATACCTCATTCACTTTCCTAAACCTGACATGTATAGTGATATATTGTTTACCCCAATAAATTTGCCTGGGGATGGGAGAACAAAGCCAGCCACTAGATTAGACACAGAGGCCAGACAGTGATGGCACACACCCTTAATCCTATCACTTGGGAGGCAGAGCTTCACTGGATCTCTGTAAATTCAAGGTCACACTGGAAACAAAGCCAGGCATAGCGGTACACACCTTTAATCCTAGCACTTGAGATCTCATGTCTTTGCTTGGGAAGGACACACACCTTTAATCCCAGGAAGTGATATCTGGGCAGAGAGAGGTATATAAGTCATGAGGAAACAGGAACTTAATCTCTTTCGACTGAGGATTTGATAGAGGTAAGACCTTGTGGCTGGCTTGCTCTGCTTCTCTGATCTTTCAGTTTTCACACCAATATCTGAATCAGGGCTTTCTATTAATAAGACCACTAAGCAATTCATGTTATACACATGAGTCCCCAAAGGCCCTCTGTTACTTAACTAACTATACAAGTATCTCTAGTATCAAGTTAAAACTTAAAAGGCTGACTTCATGGAAGACATCTGAAGGCAAATGTTCTTTAAATACATTCTCCTGTTTTTGTAAGAGATGTATTATTAATGGATATTGAATATTGGACAATGATTTTCCAGATTCTTTGACTTTAAAAAAATCTTATTAATGGTCAGGTTTATATTGAAGAATTTTGAATAGTTAATTTACATATTGGTCTTGTTAGATACCTATCAATTTTATTTATCCTCTCAAGAATCGGCTTTTTAATTTATGTTTTTAGGTTTTAAATTTTCTAAGTTCACTGATTTCTCTTATAGTCAAAGGTAGTGTAGGAGACTAAAGTTCTGGACTTCTTGGATTTACAGAGTAGCATAAAGAACACAAAAGAATGGCAACTTGAGTCTTTTTAAAAATATTTTTAAAGCTTTCAGTGGGTCCAAACATCAGGATTTTGAAAGTAGCTAAAGCTATGACATGGTCATTCTACTACCTGGATCTTGTGTTGATTTTGATTAATAAAGGGCATATGAGTCCCAATATACAACAGTCACAAGAAAATATATTTTAGTGGTGAAGAATACTGTATTCTATTGCTTATCTTATAGAAATGTTAAGGTATGATTGAGATATAAGCAACAATTAAACATCTTTCATATTTGAAGGTGTTCTAAAATAGACTCTGAGAGCTCTTATTTAATGATATGTTACATCTATTTTCACTTGTTTAGTAAATGATTGTAATATATTAATAATATACTTCTTTTGATACTGTTATTTCTTAGACAATGATATATGATGGAAGGAAATTTTAGTTGAATTGGTAAATGTATAGATTATGATGTATTGTCACACAAACACATCATACTATGAATGGATTTGTTCCTTTTGATGGGTAAAGGATATTCTTGAAATCTCAAAATGTAAAGTAAAACATTATTGACCCTTAATGATTATAGTGTCTAAGGTTATTATGTCTGGCAAGGGATCCAATCTAGACTCCAAATATACCTCCTCTAGATGTTTTGATCTCTTGAATGTTGTCCTCTGACAGACTCCACATAATCCCTTGGATGCTTGCAATAGAAAAATATTTCAGAGATGGTAGATAGTACAGAGTTTGGTTATCTTTTTTATCTTGTTTCATCTGCTGAGAAATGTCAGATTGACACTTGATGTAGTGGTATTTAGATGGTTATCTAGCAGTTAATAACAGAAAATTGTGTGAATATTAGAGAACTATTATTCAAAAAGGTCACTGTTCTTTATCGGATTGAGTGTAAATTTTTCCGTTGACTGTCAGTGTTGGAGTTAAAAACAGAGATAGCATGATTTTGCAACATTAACATTGTTATTTTCCAGCAGTGATTTCTCAAACACCTATAATACATCTAGCTCTGGGTTTTGAGGATTAATCCTAAATATAATCCCCACCCAAATCCTCACCTACCACATACTCCATAGAACATATCATTGAATTAGGAGGGAAGAGTGGTGGCTCAGTGGTTAAGAGCACTGGCTGCTCTTCCAGGGGACCTGGGCTCACTTCTCAGCACCCACACGGCAGTGAATATAAGACCATGTGTGGTATTAAAAGACACTGAATAATAAACAAAAAGAATTAGGAGGAAAACTGAAAAGATGCTTACGTTATGGTTCTGGTAAAGAAAGACAACAACATATATTCTTACTTGTTAGAGTATTTGCAGTTAAACAAACAACATTGAAGTAGTGAACACTGTTTCTAATATGAGAGACTCACAAAACTATAATCGGAAGGAGCTGATGAGTCTGCCTGGAAATGAGCATTTTCTATACTCTCTGGGTGATTCAAGATCACTATGTTACTGATATTCTGTGGGCTGAACAATGTAAAGAAAAGCAAGCACTAAATAATAGTGCAGAAAAGCACGAATGGAGTCTCTGGCCCATGCAGAGGGAGTTAAAAAACCTCCCCATTCCAATTCCCTCTCAAAGTGTAATTAACAGCATTTTTTCATGTATATATTATAAAGTGACTCAGACTCTTTCAGATCAGAAGAGGGTTTGTTTTTAGTTTGCACAATTTTTAATCTCTGGATGATATCTGAATGCAATTAAATCCTCCCAGGAGAAAATATTTTCCACAAGAAAACAACATACAAGTTATTTTTCCCAAAAATATTAAGAAACATGTGCAGTAATATATTATTGACAGCTACTTATAATTTTGGAACAGATTGTATTCATTAATAAAATCAGAAAAGTGTTCTTAAATTATTATGTTTGCTTAATCATTTAGGTGGAATAAATTATTAGCTAAAGCAGAGAAAGGAAGCAGAATTTGAAACAGAATGGAATAATTAAATCTCTAAAAATTTAATTAGTAGTGAGTCATTAGCTTTAGTGTCTCCATAAAAATGAAAACTATCGTTATCAACAAAAGTTCAATCCTCAGTTTTAAAAATAAATTGTGGTAATACATTAGAAACCTCATTTATAATGTGAACCCTATAATACTTCTCTCTGGCTTAAATCATTTACAAATGCAAAGCGAAAACTGAACAATTAGCACATCACTTTGAGATTTTAACAGAGAGTCACTGATGTTGCTTTTTACCAATTAGATGAAAGGATACTGGAGTATCATGTAGTATAGATGCTGGGAGCAGTCAAGATGCCAAGTGAGCCGCAGCCAACTTGAGTTATTTTACAAATGAATAGAAAAATATTTAACTGAACACACCACACTGTACACCTATGCTATCAATACAGGATAATCTATTCATGAAAATCAAGAAGCACTCCTTTCCAGAACTAAAGCAGAATCTGAGTGGTTTTGAAAAATTAAACAAAAGACAGGGCAGAGAGTTTAAGAGGAATTGACTAAACTCTGACTTTTAATTCCTTCCATTTCCTTTTTCGTGGGAATCTGCAATGATAGGGAAAATTTTAGGCTGTCAAAGACAGGCAGGCAGAGACACATGCTTTAAAACCCAGCAATGTGGAAAATTACCAGAGGTAGTAATGAGGAGGTCAGAGGGTGGGGCAGTAAAGGAGACTCTTTGTGGGAGCTGAAAAACTATTTCATGAACTAGTTAAAATTGATTTCCCTTTCCCACGTTTTATCACTCGATGTAACATCAGAGGCTTTGACTTTCCTTTCACACCATGTCAAAATTAGGGCCTACTCCCTTCTTTTTGATAAGATTAGGTCCAACAACACTACCTATCTACCTTTTCCCTCGCTATTACGTACCACCCTCCTTCTGCCACACATTCAAATCTAATATGGCTACTTCTTTCAGTCACGGCCAAACAATTGTTCTCTTAGTTAACCTTACAAATTTTCTCTTTCCAACAGCAGGTAAAAATAGATTTGTTTGTAATTCAACAGATCACTACTTTGTAGAGTATAAGATACTAGGGAAGCTAAAAACTTTAAAATTATACAAGCTTACTTAAACAAAAATTTAAAATCATCCTTAAACATAGCACTTACACTCTATGAAGTAAATATATTTGGAAATGTCTCAACATTACAATAATACAAATATGCAAAAAATGTAGTTCTTCTTAAAGTTCAGTATTAATTTAAAGTTTTATTTCAAAATTGGAGAATTGCACAGGATGGAAGTGAAATATTTTTCCATAATTTGTGAAGAATCCTAATTAATGGAGAAAAACTTTTGACAAATCTTCTGTGACTCAAATGCAAGAGGTAAAGACAGGAGAGGATGTATAATTATATTAGGGTTATTTCTCTCTGTGAGTACAGAGAGTCAGGATTGAAAGCCATTAATTGATTGCTTGCACTTTCAGACTATTTTAAAATACAAACTGTTCATCAATATTGCTTTACAGACAGCAATTATTAATTTTCATCATCCTCAGAAGGTAGGTGCAGGGACCAAGAACTTTAACTTATAGTTGTGTTAGTGGTGCAAATACAAAGAAAATTCTTACATCTGGTGACTACATGGAATGAATCTGCTGACCAGGCTGTTAAATTCTCATTTAATTGATGGTAAGCACAATCAGAGTCTAGCATAAAGTCATCTGTTCTTGTGTGTAAGTGTGTGTCTATCCATGTACACACTCCTGTGTGCACATGAATAACGCACGTACAAATGTATACCTACATATGGAATTCAGAGGTAGAAATCGAGTATCTTTGTTAATCTCTGTCTTCTTTTTTTAAGACTGTCACACTGAGCCAGGAGATTACCAGTTTCACTCTGCTGGCTGCTTAGGAAGCTCCAGGTAGCCTGCCATCTCTGCCTATCCAGGACTAGGATTTTAAGCCAACACTCATGGATTTTCTATATGAGTTCTACTGGATTTCACTCAGGTCCTCATACTTATGTTTCAAGCCATTACCAAGGGACCCATCTCCTCAACTTAGAATAATCTATTCTTATCCAAATATGATCTAATTCTTCTCACTAAATGTGCTTTGAATTTTTCTCTTTTAAATTTCCAGATCGCCCATTATAAAAAGTAATTATTCTTAACCATGTTTTCTAGTAATTGCATGAGAGAAAGCAAGGAGGGAGAAAGAGAACACACAGGGAGAAAACCAACTCACCGAATGAGGCAGCTCCCCAAAGGAAAGGGCAGTTGCCAAATATTCCACTGACCATCTAGTTGTTCTAGCTGACCTTTGGGTTAAGAGTATGTACCACAGGACATTAATGGGAGTATACTTTATTATTTCATATATTGAAGTTGATAAATTATGTTTAATTTATATCATTTAACAAAGATACTTTTGTCAACAGCATATTCCCTTGAAATGATTACTTAATGGCTTTATACTATGAGGTCCTTTTTGTTTTGTTTTTTGGTTTTATTCAAGACAGGGTTTCTCTGTGTAGCATTGTCTATTCTGGATCTCACTCTGTACACCAGGCTGTCCTCAAACTCAGAGATCTACTTGCATCTGGTATTAAAGGCCTGTGCCTCCACACCACTCCACACTTGGTGAGAAGTCTTATTCAATACAAAACTGTAACAGGGCAAATGGTATCATTAGAGCAGAGTGTGGCAAGAGGAGGATGTAAGATATTTGGAAGACAAATGTGGTCTGTGGGAGATCCACTCTCTCCTTCAAGTACCATAACATCACACAGAAATGAGTGTCTTTCCAACTGGGAGAATAATGGCATTCACAATGAGCATGCTCAAAGGAAGCAGTGTTTACTGTTCAAAGCATGTGCCAGGGGCTGGTAGCTTGGTTCTTTTGGTGTTGCGAAGAACTACTGAAAATATATATAAATATAAATAAACAAAGTCATCATGCTTTCTCAGAAAGATTCCAAAGCTGGTGCACTGAAAACTGACAGATTCATCATTTCCCAAACTAAGACATTCAAACACCTGTTCAAACCTCTCCATCAATCAATCTCAGCTAAGTCCAGTGTTAATCTTGACTTGAAAAAAAGTATGGTGGTGAGTATTTGGAAGGATGATGCCAGGAGAATAGAAGGAATCTATGCTAATGTCGTGGTGCTGTGATGTTAGTGTCTTAGACTGCCCCAATATGTCCTTCCTCATTTACGTGTAGCAAAGAATGCTGACCAAAGTACACCTGCAACTGCAGGCTGCATGTTACCACTGATGATGTTTGAGTGCTTGGAGGAAATGGTATCTGGAGGAGGACGAAACTGGCGAGGTAAGGTGACCTCATTAAGACAAGAGGAGAGGACTTGAATGTCTATATTCAGAGCAAGGATAGGTGTCTGAGTACAAAGAGTCAAGATTAGGAGGTGACAGCAGAGGAACTACAATTATCTAAATATTGGAATGTTGTAGCACGAATCTTAAAAGTTCTTATTAATAAAATCAAACCCGAGCCCAGGTATTGGGGCGAACGCTGGAAAGTCAGAGAAGCAGAACAAGCCACAGCCACCTCACCTCGCCAATTCCTCAACTGATCCTGTTTCCTCAGACTGGATGCCTCTTAGCTGAACAGTGCTGCTCGAAAGCCTCAAAGCTTAACCAGCTCTAGTTCCTGGTCCTCACACCTTATATACTTCTGCTTTCTGCCATCACTTCCTGGGATTAAAGGCTCTTGTTACCATGCCTGGCTATTTCCAGTGTGGCCTTGAACTCACAGAGATCCGGAAGGATCTTTGCTTCCCAAGTGATAGGATTAAAGGCATGTGTACCACCATTTTCTTGCCTCTATATCTAGTGGCTGTTCTGCTCTTTGACCCCAGATAAGTTTATTAGGGTGCACAATATTTTGGGGAACACAATATTACCACAGAGTGTGGTTTGGGTAAGGTATTCTATTTACAAGTAGAATATTTACAAGTAGAATTAAGAACAAGCCAAAATGCGGGGATGGGTAGAACTAAAGTGTTCTTTTGGGAATAGAGTACAATTATTAATGTAGAGGGAAGTGTTTGGTTGGGTGAAATGATGAGAAATTCAAATTTAACATGTTAATGCCTAGAAGAGTTTTTGGTAGATTGTGCTTTGCCTGTGAAGAACTTGAAAATAAACACATTACTTATGTATGTCAATACCTCACTTTCTTCACACATTTGTCATTCTACGTGAAGTAAGCTAACATGTTCAGGTAATTGGACAAACACTAAATAAAATGAAGAGTTGGCTTAGAAATGAAGAATACTTATAATTAAGTAAATTGGCAAATAGCTGAGATTTTTAACTCATAAAGTTGACTTAAAGTTTCTCACTGTGGCTATTCCTAATTTCATAAACCAGAAAGTCCCCACAAGTCTGTGGGTTTGCTCATTTTCCAGATGGCTTTGCAGACTTTGGAAAAAGAAAAACCAACGTTGAAGGACATGTGCCAAAGTCAACCTTAGAGTCTTACAAAATTATGAATGGACACAGTAATGTAAACACAAAAAATGAGGAACTGGGAATAAGATTATGCAACAATGTTTGCCAGACACAATGGAAAAAAAAAGTTACACTTTTCATCTTGTCTTTGAAACGTATATGTATGTATTTGGGTAGTTGATTGAAATAATAGTTCTAAAGTGGGTATTTATTTAATATCCCAAAGGGCAAATAGGTCATTTTCGTTCATTATACTCCTGATATTGAAAAATATTACTCATAATTACTATGGTAAAATTCATTACAGATAATGGATTGTCAAATTGTTGTTTTTTGAGTTTGCTCTAGATTTTTTTTTTAGTGAACTTTAGATTTAATTATTCCTAGCAAAAAATTCCCTAGCATAGTTCTTTTAGCTGTGGTGTTTTAGTCTTCCTTATTTGAATACCACACAGGTAAAACATCTAAGACTGAGCATACTCAGTCTATATATGGAATTAAATTTCTGAGTAAGAAAAATTCTAAAGTTTGTTATAGTGTACACAATATGTTCCTGGTATATCAAAGTAGTATGGTACATTTTATTTTTGGAAATTAAAAGAAAGTAAAATGTTTTGAATAAATACGAAATTTTCAAAAATAAAATAAGTCTTAATAAAAATACTTAGTGATGAGCATTGCTGAAGAGTAAGTTCTTCTGATTTTTTTTTTCCTACTCAGATGAGTGTGTTGGCGTAGCTATCGTATAGATACACTTTTTTGTAGATTGTTGCCTTCTACTTTGAATATGCATTTGGTTTCATAGAAAGAGAGGCTAAATAACAAAATATTATTCAGTTATAAGTAGGATTATGATCAAGATAATTTAGGATTTAACTTTCTATCTGGAATTTTTTTAGTGGTCTACATGTAATACCTATATGTTTAGAAAATAAACATCTTTTAATAAAATTATGGCACACATATTGCCTATGTATTGATTTGCTTCTAAAATAAACTAAATTACAGTAAACAGAACTAACAAATACATTATTTTTTCCAAATTAAAACTATTATTTCAGGTGGAACTTTAATAAGGAGGATAAATCCATAAGAAGAGAAAGCAGATGGTATGGTTCACATATTTTCCTACTTCTTATATGTTTTTCCATATGCATTATACTTTAGAGAAAATGGGATATTAATTGATAAAATAAAACCCTATTTGGGCAAGTGTTGGTCCAAATCAAATCCTGTTTAAAACCAGATACGTATATGGTGATCTGTCTTAATTATTATTGGAGCCAAGAAGAAAAAAATTTGTCTTTATGTGAGGAACAAGAATAATGTTATTCAACCTGATTCTGACAGTGTATCAGATGGAATTTATCCTTTTGTGGGACTGGCAAAGAATTTGGACTCAATTTCTTTGTGTGGTAACAACTGCTAATCCTTAGTGAGAAGGAGTGACCCAGTTGACAATGAGATGTTTCTCAGGCTTAGCCAGGCAATTGGGGTCCTGTGCTATTCATGGCATCTAAAGCAGTCATCATTCCTGAACTGAATGTATTTTGACCCTGAACTTCAGCAAATCTGTAAAAGTGAGAACAACTACTCTGGTGATTTTACTATGAGTTAGTCAGTTTCAAGGCTTGTACACAATACATTTGATCTTGGTAATGTGAAATATGGAAAAGAAGTTGATGATTTATCTTGTGAACTTGTAAACTGACCATGAAAGAAAATGATAAAGAAATAGGAATGATGAAAAGAGAAAAAGGTAGAGTATATATGTATATCTACATCTATTATATAAATATACATATAGATATATACATAGATATGCATCTATCTATCTATCTATCTATCTATCTATCTATCTATATATATATATATATATATATATATATATATATATATATATATACAGTGGTAGTTTGAATGTAATTGGCACCTAATATGCTCATAGGGAGTGGCACTCTTGGGAGTTGTTGCTTTGATGGAGTGGGTCTGGCCTTGTTGGAGGAGGTGTGTCACTATGAGGGTGGGTTATGAGGTTTCTTATGCTCAGGAGACTATCCATGTCTCAGTTGATTTCCTGTTGCCTGCAAGATGTAGGACTCTCCACTACTTCTCTATCACTATGTCTGCCTGCATGTCATTATGCTCCCTGCCATGATGATAAAGGACTGAACCTCTGAAACTGTAGATGAGCCATCCCAATTAAATGTTTTTCTTATTTATTTCTGTAGTCATGGTATCTCTTCACAACAATTGAAACCCAAATGAAGAAAGAAGCTTGTACCAGGGGCTGGGTATTATTTTGTTAGGCATGAAGATGCTTTTGTTTGGAGGAATTTGGACTTTGAATTTTGGGTTATTAAAGTAGTAGAATGTTTTAAGTTCTGCATAATGGGTGATACTAGTAGGAGCATGTAAGACAGTGGTTCTAAGAGTTATTTGAACTGTCGTGTCTCATTCAAAAGGATTTATAGGAGAAGACTTTCAGTATGTTGCCTAGAAATCTTGTGATATTTTGATTTAAAAAAGTGGTTGCCTTTTACCCTTGTCAAAAGAGTTTGCCTGAAGCTAAAGTGAAGAGTTTGGGATTAATTCTGTTGGCAGAGGTAATCTCAAAATAGCCTAGTATAGACTCTGTTGTCTGATTATTAGTAGTAATTCTAATGATCTATGATGAAAAATAGCAAGCTGAGAAGGATAAATTATAAAATGCAAACTATTGGAGGAAAATGAGCACCAGGAAGTGGAATGGACTTAAGTCCTGTGTTCAGGGAGATAAACAGATTAAGAAATGGAATAGAAGAAGTGGTGACCTCAGGGCAAGATCCCACGTAGCTAAGTTCCAACTTGGAAAAAGGAACTCAAGAAAATATTAGAGCTGGGTGTGATGATATACACCTTCAATCCCAGAACTTGGAGACAGAGGCTGGCAGATCTCTGAGTTAGAGGCCAGCCTGGTCTAGAGATCCAGTTTCAGGACAGACAAACTTAGGCAGTAAAGGACAGAAAGTTGGTGAAGATGTAATTAAACAAGGGGGCCATGTTCTGGCCCCAGTAAGCAGCAGATCTCGGTAGCTTTGGCCATGTGGTTCTAGAGTTAAGGGTAGAAGAAAGGGGCTATGGAATTTGCTCCTGAGACTAAGGAAAGCTACTGAGGCCAGGCATTTGTCAGGAGTGCCCCTAAATGGAGAGCTAGAGAGGCCATTGTGTGAAGTTGTGAAGTTGCAACCTGGATTGCCTTGAAGACCCCAAGATGTTAGAGATTCCAGAGCCATAAGATAACTACTGAGGAGAGCTGCTAAGATGCATGTTGCAATCAAGAAATCTGAACAGATTTGGAGATATGAAGAGTGTTTTGACATTATACATGGAAATGCAGAATTTGGAGTTTGCCCAGCTGGTTTTTGGTCTTGATTTGGTCCAGTATTTCCTCAGTATGCTCTCTTTCCTATTGTTTTGGATTGGCAATATATATACACTGTGCCAGTATATGTTAGAAGTATGGGTCTGCTGTTTGATTTTAATTACAGAGGATTATAGTTAAGAGATTGTATGAATCTCAGAAGAGACTTTTAAGTTTGAAATTTTAAATATTGTTGAGACTGTGATAGACTATGGGGACTTTTGAAGCTGGACTAAAGGCATTTTACATTATGATATTATTAAAAGCTTATGGGAGCTAGGGAGGGAAATGTGATAGTTTGAATGTAAGTGGCCCACAAAATCTCACAGGCACTGACACTATTAGGAGGTGTGGTTTGTTGGAGTGGGTGTGGCCTTGTTAGAGAAAGTATGTTGATGTGGGGCTAGGTTTTGAGGCTTCTTATGCTCAGGGTACCACCCAGTGTCTCAGTCAATTTCCTGTTACCTCCAAGATGTAGGACATTCAGCTACTTCCCCAGAACCATGTCTTAGATGCATCCATGATCCCACCATGATGACAATGGATTGAACTGAAACTGTAGGTGAGCCACCCCAATTAAATATTTTCCTTATAAGAGTTGCTGTGGTCATGGTGTCTCTTCACAGCAATAGAAACCCTAAGTAAGGCACATATGAACATGTGAGACATAACATAAATATGTATGTATATAGATATATAGGTAGTGATATATATCATATATTATCCAATATGAAAGACCATTTATTACTTCACTGTCTTATATTGTCTATAAACTTCTATATTTTGATTATAAAAACAGAGTCTCATAATTGCTCTGGTATGAATGTGCCTCTTATGCCCAAATCCATGGCTTTGAAACACTCCCTAATATAACAGAAGTGAGATCTCTGGTTTTATAAACGGGGATATGGTTTTGAGGACTCTACCTTCACTTGTAGATTAATTGCTATTCTAAAAAGACTTGACAGAGAAGCTTCAACCATGTGCTTTTCCACTGCTTGTCTATGGTTGCACAGGGCTTCTCTTCTCCAGCAGATGCTGTAGGCAATATGTCACGCCAGTATAGTGGTCTCTCCATAGTCCAACTAACTCCCCAGAACCTTCATAGACAGCTCATCCTCCCCAAAGCATGAGATAATGAATTCCTACATTCTATAAAGTATCCAGCCTATGATTATAGCAGCACTAGACAAACACACACTAGTATAATCCTGTGGCCACCTTATTACTGTTTTTCATCTTAAAATTTGTAGGGGACATGGTTCTATGTCAATATGTCTTTAAAATTCTTATTTTACAGGCCACAATTTTCTGTGATTAAGAACTATTAAAACAATTTATTTCCTCATTAACTTGAAAGTTGGAACAATTTATTCCCTCATTAAGTTGAAAATTGAAACAATTTATTCCCTCATTAACTTGAGTTGCCCTTGAATACTCCTTTGTCCTTGCTTTTGCTTTCACTAACAATGGAAAATGCTTTACTTTTTGGTGACCTCAATATTGAAAATAACTAATATGTATGTGTGTGTGTGTGTGTGTGTGTGTGTGTAAACATTCATGTTTCTTAGTCATTTTAAATTGGAATGTGGTTCACATTTTAGGAAGAAAAAGAGAATAGATACAAATATATGTATATATATATATATATATATATATATATATATATATATAGAAATACTGGGATTCAAAACAATACTGATAATTTATAATAATTAAATTTTAATATTTCCTCTTTGGTCTGCATTTGTAGTTGGCATTCTTGAGCCACTATATTAGAGTATGTTAATTTTACTTTTAATCCATAAAAGTCTTTAATATATATTAAATAACTGACTATTTTTCTCTTTGCAGAATTACTCTCAGACTTGACTTTTGCCTCCCTACATAGTTTAGTTTGATACAACAAGCAGACCTTTCCAAACATTCCAGTCTGTTGCACTATAATAACCCTTTCTCATCTTAGTCCTTGGCATCATTTTCAGCAAAGTGTGCTAGTTTGCATATGGTTTTAGTTTTTTACATTTAAGTCTTTAATCAAATTGGAATCTATTGTTTGTAAAGGTTGTGAAACAAGAATCTATCTTCCCTGCCATTTCCTCTCAAGTGTGTAGTTGACTTTCGTCACCCCATTTTTAAAAATGTGTGCCACTTTGGCCATTAATTAATTTTGATATATGCAGCTGTGTTTTCTTGAAATCTTAATTGAGTTATTTTGAGCTATTTGTCATTTGTGTCTTAGTACCACAATCCCTTAGTTATCATGATTTAATCTGGTAAGATAATTGTTTCCTAAACAAACACAAGTTGAGTGCATATGTGAAACCAGGCTCTTTCAGGACACTGTGGGGATGAGTTCCAAACACATCTTATGCATCTGAACTATGGAGAAGTTAAAAAAGACATTTATACTACATGAAGAGCTTTAGTGTCTATCATATTACTTTTAAATTTAAAAAAAAATTATTTTTGTTTGTTTATGTGAATGTGCATTTTGCCTGCATGTATATGTGCACACCATTTGTGTGATTGTTATCTGTGGAAGACATAAAAGGGCACCAGGTCCCCAGAAACTGGAGTTTGGTCAGTTGTGATGACTGTGTAAGTGTTGGAAACTGAATGCAGGTCCTCTGCAAGAGCAACAAATACTCTTAGACTTTGAGCCATCTACCCAGCCCCTCATATAACAGCCAGTTACCATCCCTCTTCTTCACTTCAGTAAAATCCTATGCAGTTGTTAAGACATTAGTTTAAGAATAAGAGGATGATTTCAGTTGACACATAGACACACATTTACCCCCATAACTACTAGTTAATAATCCAACAGAAGCGTTATCTCATTTTTTAATCATCAGGATCAGCCACTAGAGGAAGTAAAAGCTTTTCACAGCTCAGCAATAGCACAGGAACTGGCTCACAGGAAACAAGCCTTAAGATTTATTTCTGCCTAGCAGAATGCCCAGAAGCTCTTGGAGACAGACACTACATTTATAACTTGGTAACTAAGTCAGCATATATGAATAGACATAAAATAACTATAATTAACTAAAGGCAATTGTAGTAAACTCTACACAATGTGTAAAAATAGCAAAAGCTGTCGTTTCTTATAGGACATATACTTTCAATTATTTAATTCACAAAACAATTCAACATTCTCTCTTCCTATTAAAATATGATGATCATGATAGACTCCTAGGATGAATAGATATTAAGGGAACTTTTTCTACAAAACTAACAAAAATAACTTTTGAGTAATTGAAGTATCAAATAATTTTTAGTTGTAAAGATTACTCTGTAGAAAGAAATGATTCTGGTCTCAGAAACATTTAGGTGCCCTTCTGCACACAACCCCAGTCTCCAGCAACCTTAGAGAAACTAAGAGACATAATCCAGTTAATTTAATGTAACTAATAGATATTTGTGTTTAATCACTTAATTCTATTTAGCTCTTACATGTAAGCTCTTGGAAGCTTACATATCAGAAGAGCACAGGGATCCTATCCGTGAACAAATCCTCAAAAACAATGACCATCACCAGACAAAAGTAACTATCAACTGCCAGTGGTCCCTTAGGGATGGTTGGGGCCTGGATATCATGTACCCATCTCTAACAGAATTTTGACTGGTTTGGTCCTGTGCAGGGTTTGTACTGATGACTACAGCTACTTGGAGTTCAGGAGTGTGATAGCTATGACATGCCAAGAAAACAGCCTGGTACAGCAGCCCTCCCCATCTTCTGTCTCTTACACCATGCTTCCTGTTCTATGATGTTCCCCAAATCCAAGTGGGAGTGGCAGAGGGCTTGATGATACAGATATCCCACTTAAGTCTGAAAATTCAGTCTCTTATTTTCAATACTTTGATCAATTATGTATTTGTCCATTAACTGCTGCCCACTGCAAAAAGAAGCTTCTCTGAACAAGGTTAAGAGTATCCCAGGACTATGGGTATAATAAATATTTAGAAGGCATTATGACCAAAAGACCACGTAACAAGGTAACAATAGCCAGTTTTATATAAGTGCCTATGACCTCCCTAGCCATGGACATTTGACCAGAATTACAGCATTAGATATGAAATTTCTTGGAGTACACCTGAAATCCAATCAAAAACTGATTGGTTACCCCATAACAGTTGGGTCACTATTATGCCAGTGGGCACACCTCTCCTGGCAGGTTGATATTGCAGTGTGCTATGTCCATTTCTGGTTAAGACCTTTTATTTTTCTGTTCCAACAGCCTGCATGGTGCCTTCAAGTACTATGGCAGCTGGCTAGCAAAAGAGGAAGGTTCTTGGTGGGCTTGAGATTGTTTTCTCAATGTCCTACAGCTAAAGAGTGTGATTCTTCAGCAATAGGATCTTACCATTGACTTTTAGAGAATAATCAAGGGCAAGGGCATTCTTTTCATTGTGATTGTTATTTAATTATCCATATCTTCTGGGGGTGACATTGTCCACCGATGCAGAATAATGAAATAGTTATTTGTAATGGTTATATAATGAGATGCCACTCTAATTCCAAATGTTTGATTCAGTCTGTTTATTAACAGAGTAAGAATTCTGTATAGAAACTTGTGTGCACATCAGTGAGGTAGATAAGTGGCTGCAGACATTGGCTATTAAGCTTGTTAACCTCACTTCCATCTCAATGACCCAATTGGTAGAAGGAGAAAGATAATTCCAACCTGCTGATCATATCATATATATGCTATGGCACACACACACGCACATGCACACTCACACACAGAAGGAGAGAGAGAGACAGAGACAGAGAGACATACACAAAATGTTTAAAAATTTACTTACATGAACGTTTTCTTGAGAGTACCTAAAAGAGCAAATAATTTTTCCATAGGTATTTTCATTTATACAATTTTATACCTTTTACTATTTTCACTATTTTTTCTGTCAGTATTAAAGATGACTAAATTTTCACTTTGTTTAAGATTGGTGACAAGGACAATAGAGCAATATTAGAAGTCATGATTTATTCAAGAAATTATTAAAGGGTTTAAGAAATTTTTACACAGCTGGGAGGTGGTGGCACATGCCTTTAATCCCAGCACTCGGGAAGCAGAGCCAGGCAGATCTCTGTGAGTTCGAGGCCAGCCTGTTGTACAGAGTGAGATCCAGGACAGGCACCAAAACTACACAGAGAAACTCTGTCTCAAAAAACCAAAACAAAATATAAAAACAGAAAGAAATTTTTACTCTATAAATATAGAGCAGTTTTTATTCATGAAGTAAGATTGGTACTTAGAGAAGTTTGGTTCTGTAGGCACTGAACCTGCCTTTGAATCTTTGACTACACAGTCTCCATGTTTTATTGCTCATGTTAACCTGGGGAAGAAATCATGTTTGAAGCATAGGATTGTTAAAAGTCGTCAATTAATTAATATCTGCTAAGAACTTCCCTTCTTGGGCACTGCGTTAGATCCTCAGCCACCATGGTCTCCACCGACCGTTCCCCACCACTGAGGTCAACGAACCTACAGCAACTCTCAGTTTTACAGTTCTTGTTGCATTGTCTCAGGCCTGCTTTCTATGTGTCTCCTTTTTACCTTCAGCATGGGCATAAGACCCCATGTGAACAGCTTAGCTACTGTGTAAGAGCACTGTATAAGAAGTGCTGAGGAAGTAACCCATTGCAGGAGCAGCTTCACAAGGGCGATCGAACTGCAGGGTGAATACTTTCCCCTTTATTACAATAAATAGCTGATGGATGCCTCAGTTTACCAGCCAGGTAGAAAATGGCCCCAGTATTCAGAGTACCTGATCCCAAAGAGAAGCCAAACCGGGAACCAGTTATTTATTGTGCTGACCTCCTTCACCCACTCACTCCCATTCTCCCTCCCGCTTCACGAGATAGATGGATCTCTATAATGAAGTGTCAGAAAACAGGAGCTGCTGGAAGATCTATTTTCTGCAGTATTCTGCTGAGCAACTGCATGAATTAGGTTCTGTAGAGCAAATACCACTTTATAAAAAACACTCACAGTCTATATTAGCGTTCAGAAGAGTCCATTTTGAAAATTCTCTCCCCTGTGACATCTCTAGCTCATGATGCATTATATAATAAAGATTATTGCCTCTCTGGCTGGAATATCAACAATGTACTCTTAAACCATTTTCTTCACTATATATTTCAGTAGCAAAAATACATTTGACAGGACATGATATTTGTTATTGCTTAATGGTCTACTAGGAACTCTACTTGAAATTGCATCCTCCCTTCACCCCCTTATATCAAATGTCCTTTGTCATTTCTATTTCCCAAAGTATTTACCATTTTCCACATTATATATAATTTGTCTTTTTGTTTTTGTCTTTTGATTTATTATGGATCCCCCTCCCTAGTATGAAAGTTTGACAATGCTAAAATCACTTCATGTGTGTTATGTCTCAGTTTTGATTTCCCACGTATGTATTCATGTATTCTATGAACTGTGCCCATTCTATAATGAATTGTGCTCAGTAGAGGAGAGTGCTCAGTGTGAGGGTAATGAGTGTTGTTTGAATCTTAGATGGTCTTTTAATAAAAAAAATCCAGAGCCAGATACCAGGGTGAAAGCCGAAAGATCAGAGAAGCAGAGCAGCCAGCCACTAGTTTTTACCTCCATGAGATCCTCAGCCTAAACAGAGTGAGTTCCTGTTTCCTTGTGCCTTATATACCTTTCTCTGCCCAGATATCACTCTCTGAGATTAAAGGCATGTGTGCTTCCCAGTACTGGAATTAAAGGTGTTTGCCACCACTGCCTGGCTCTCTTTCCAGTATGGCCTTGAATTCACAGAGATCCAGATGGATCTCTACCTCCTGAGTGATAAGATTAAGGATATGTGCCACCACTGCCTGACCTCTATGTCTAATCTAGTGGCTGGTTCTATCCTCTGATCCTCAGGCAAGTTTATTAGGGTACACAATATATCATCACATATGAAGACTTTCTGTTGGTCTTATATACACTCAATCAGAAATACTGTGAGCTGAGTTTGTGTGAATTGACTTGCTATGAGGAGAATTACACAATAAACCTCACAGGACTTAAGAGGAGTATCAGTGGACCCTGTAATTGCTACCAAAATGTGTCAAAGTGCAATGTGACTACTAATATCTCCTAAAATATTTCTCAAAAGTTCTGTGTACTTTTTAAGTTAAAGTTATTTCTTTGGTGCATGAGCTGGCTTTTTGGAACCTAGAGCTTATGCTAAGACACTTTGCTCAGTCTTCATGCAGGGAGGAAGGGACTGGACCTGCCTCAAGTGAATCTACTAGGCAGGGCTGAATCCCTAGGGGAGACCTTGCCTTGGAGGAGGTGGGAATGGGGAGTAGATTGGGGGGAAGCCTGGGGGGTGGGAGGAGGGTGGACAAGGGAATCCATTTCTTATATGCAAAATTAAATTAATTATAAAATAAAAATATTTATTAAAAATTATTTCTTTTATTTTTGACATTATAGTATAACTACAACACCCCCCTTTCCTTTCTTCCTCCAACCCTCCTATATACCCCTACTTTCTCCCTTTCAAATTAATGGCCTCTCTTTCTTTTTTTTAATTTTTATTTTATAATTTAATTTAATTTTACATATCAGCCATGGATTCCCCTGTCCTCCCCCCTCCCGTCCCCCTTCCCTCTAGCCCACCACCCATTATCTCCTCCAGGGCAAAGACTCCCTTGGTGATTCAGCTCAACCTGGTAGATTCAATCCAGGCAGGTCCAGTCCCCTCCTCCCAGGCTGAGCCAAGTGTCCCTGCATAAGCCTGGTTCAAAACAGCCAGCTCATGCACTGAGGACAGGTCCCGGTCCCACTGCCTGGATGCCTCCCAAACAGATCAAGCTTATTAACTGTCTCACTTATCCAGAGGGCCTGATCCAGTTGGGGGCTCCTTAGCTATTGGTTCATAGTTCTCTCTTTTCATTAATTGTTGTTACCCACACATATGTCTGTGTGGTTTTTCATCTTGTTTATGTATAGAATTTTTAAAACTTATCTGTATAATGATACCTACCAATATATAATGTATTAAATTATATGAAACTGAGATATTAACAGTGTTTTCATCATTTGGAAGACAGTCCAGAAACTGTGTAAGTAATTCCCCACCCCCCACCCCCAGCTGCTTGCATGGAATTTGTATTTTCCATTCTGGTACTGAGTATTGGATAAAGGGCACCTCAGATGTGATGGAAATTCTTTGTTTCTTATCAGCCATGCAGTAGACATATTTTATGACAGCAAAAATTATTATAACACCCAAGGCTTTATAGTTTTCTTCAAACATTTAGATTATAGAAGACTCCTAACTGCTCCCACAGTTAGGAGTCTCAAAAACACTAAGCTAAATCTAAATGATCCTAATTATCACTTCCAGTCACATATATTTTTGCCCTCTAATATCCGCTATTCATTTTTATCCACACCAGTACCCACCGCCTTCATTCTAATGCTTCACACTAACCCAGCATTTCAGGTAGAGATTCTTCATTACCAGCATTCAGGAGACAAACCTGATCATGAGCCGAGGTCCTTGGATACCACATTGTCTCAGTGAAATAATCAAAGCAGATTTTCTAAGAGCAATTTTCATTCTGGTTGTTTTCTGGTTTATTTTTTGAATATTAGCCAACTCATACACCTTAGACACTGCTTAGACTACATAGTCTGCATTTTTATATTCTGTATTTTTATGTGGCTGTTTTTCTGTATAAATGCACTATTTGTGATAGAAGCTTCTAGGACAGAAATCACTTGCTCAACACCAAAAAAGGCCTGTATATCAGTGTTCAGATTCTTTCATTACAATTTAATGTCATATTAATTTCAAATCTTTGTATTTCAAAAGCAGCTACTAAGATTTCATATGACTGCCTAAACTCCCACCCCCAGTGTACACTGGGGCTCTCTCCATTTCCATTGCTAATATTGATATATGGTGATATTAAGCCCTCACTCCCAATGCACATGAAATACATCCATATTGCTGACTCCAGAATGCGGGGTGGGGGAGCCAACATCTCTCTCTCTCTCTCTCTCTCTCTCTCTCTCTCTCTCTCTCTCTCTCTCTCTCTCTCTCTCTCTCTCTGTGTGTGTGTGTGTGTGTGTGTATGTGTGTGTGTGTGTGTGTAAGCACAGTTGAACAACACTAAATCATTCTCACTCAATTTCAAATAATGAGGAACTTCACTTTTGTTCAATCAGTATTTATCTGTTGATATACAGGACATGGGGAGTGTCACTAGTAACATCTTGGCTGAGAATTGTAATCAAACTTAGGTGAGAGACTGGCACACTTTTTTTTAACTACAAAGGCAGAAGGAAATCACATAGGGAGAATGGTTGTTTGCCTGAAGTAACCAAGGCCAAATAATTCATCAAAAAAGGAGGTTTGATGAACAAAATCTAAATGTTCAAGGACACCTTGATGAAGCAACTTTAAAATCAACTTTAAAACCAGGTAACTATTTGGTCCTAGGATGGACTTTGGTGGCACTTGTGGTACCTTAGTTTTAAAGCCACATTCAGTTAGTGGAGTTTTATATCACTGGATGCAGAAAATTTGAAATTTGAAAGAATGTATATTTTCACTTAAGTGTATTTGTGTGGGTACTAATATACACTGCTTCTTCCATTCATATAATTTGTCTTCTTATAATCTACATCTTCCAATCCACTTGAAAAATCAAAGGTTATATTTAACAAGAATATTTTAAAAATAAGAAGATGTCCTTACAGGTTTTATAATTTTCTCATAGCACTAAGAAGATATCACAATAGTCACAATGGAATAAATTGAAATTCAGACATTAAACGTAGAGGTATACAATATGTTGGGACATTTGTAAACCAAAAATCTTTAGCATCAAACTAATGAAGGTAAAACTGATTTTAGAAGTGAAAAGCTAAAGTCCATTGTAATTTCCTGTACTGAGAATTTTCTGGAGTCAACATCTCTGCCAACATTAATAATATTCAATTTTATGATTTGTCAATCACAATGTTGTTCAGAAGTTCATAACTATGGAATATAATAGATCAGATCAAAAAGTGCCACAAAGTTAAAAAGACCAAAAAGAAATCTTATTTTTGTAGTGAATATAACAAACTATCACTAGTATAATAACCAGTGTTATGATTTTTATGTTATACATAGTTACTCAGAAAATTCAATATTAAAATAAACTTTTATAGGATTTTACAAAAATACTAAAATCACCTAAATGTATATTATTTTTGGTCTGTCCCATATGCAGTAAGAATAAATTCAAGGAAGACTAAGTGATTTTTTAACACATGTGATATACACTTAAGACAGTGTGCTGCCTTTGTTGAATATCTTGATTCTATAAACAACCACAGTACTACTATCGAAAATAAACTCAGAACTTCAATTATTTGTTGTTTGTTTTTGCTGCGAGTTTTGGTGTTAAGATATTTATATTTTAGGGACAACTTACAAATGCTCATATTTTGAGAGCTGGAAATCCTGACCATGGATCTCATCTTGACTCAAATCAGAAAGGTGCATACTAATCAGAGGTGAATGGCAGCCACTCGAAAGAGACATCTGGAAAGAGAAAGGATTCATTTCACAAGATAAATGCCAGATGCTGGCTCTGTTTCAGAAAGAAATATTTAAATGGTCAGCAGTATTTCCCTGCTGTATTGAAAAAAATATTTAAAGGCATATCATGAAAATATTTCATAAAATTCTATTAACTTTAGTATGAAATACAGCTAGATGTTTTGCCTCAGGCATACACAGCTTGTATGAAAAACACAGAGTGCCAATAATGTCTTCTCAAGTTCACGCACATTCCTATTTATATGCATACTTGAGAGTTCATACAGAAAGAAGGTAATTTACCCAAACACAGAGGTCACTCAGAGGGCACAATTTCCTCTTACTTCAAAGGTTCTGTACAGTAATGAAAAATCTGAGCCAACTAACTATTGAAGGAGGCCATCTTTAGTCTTGGCTTTCAGGTGTACATTTAGTGGAAACTTAAGCATCAGGAAATGATTTTGTGAAAGGGTAAAATTAATACTGGATCATAAGTTGTGATTGATAATTTTGTATTTTTCTGATATAGATATTAGATACTTTCGGGTATTTTCACTTCTAGTGGTCTTTCTAATAATACCAGAATGAATGAATTAAAAGTCAAAATTTACACTTGCCTCTTTGAAGCCATAATAATAAGTTATGAAATATTTCTCGGGTTGGACACCTGAGTTAGACACCTCAGGTTAGACTATTAATTAAAGCATTATATAAGTTCTGAAGTATGTTTTGTTATTCTGCTTAGTGTTTTGCTATTGTTGATATCTATATTTCATTTAGCTTCATAGAAACATACTTTGGATAATTTATGGAAGTTTTATGATCTCATTACCTCATTAGCAACAAGGTATTCAAGAAAAATGTTTAAAAATATGAAAAGTGCTATTTTTTTAAAATAATTATCTCTCACATTTAGAAACGATGATTTTAATGGCCAGTTGAGAAAGAGAGATTTCAAGATTCAGCAGAAAGTTTGTTCATGGAAAGTTTCCCTCCATTCTGCAAACAAGGTAGATGGTTACATTGTTGTTGCTCTGGGTGTTCACTAGAACTAAATATTCATTGTTGAAGACATCACACACCTTGGTATAGGATATAGAAAAGCAAAGTTGGGATTGTTAACTGGTAGCACCTTCCCTGCTGGATACTATATGTAATGCCAGAAGGTGTTACACAGCCTCCTGGGAAGAATAGTCATTAAATCTTATGCAGCGGTGAATCCTGGGAGCTACAGTACAAACCTGCTAGGCAAGGTGTACCCATTGATTTCAGTATTGACATCTCTGTGATGGGGATAACCAACTGTCTCTGAATAGATTTGAGGCTTGCTCCACAAGACACAATTCATGCCAGGTGTTCTAAACCTGATCTGAAATAACTTTTAATGTAGATAATCTTATGTGGTTAGTGTGCTGAACACACACGGATACAAGAATGTGAGGAATTCTTCCTATGTCCACCTGTTCCTCTGGCACAAACACCTACAGTCCTTTGAAATTTCATTCTCTACCGCCTAAGCAATCATCCTTATCTTTACACATAAAAAGTTCATAAATTAGAGGCAAGAGATTCTAAAATCAGAATTGCAGCATTATTGATATCCAAAGGTATAATTTGTTCTTCTCTCATACCAGATGTAAGGTTGATCCTTGATGAAGGATATTCAGTATGTATTGTCAGTTACTATCTTCAATAGAAGTATTCTCTTTCAACTACAGTTAAGATACTATTTCAACTGCAGTCTAGGTCCTATTTTAGCACTATTTAGGGACCATTTCAGCTATAGTATGGGTCATTAAGAAATCATGATTGGTCCATCTGGACTTTGTTTCTAATATATGTGTCACTACTAAAATATTAACAGATGTTCCAACTCTCACGTAAAAAAAATTCATTCATATTTCAGTGTCAATTATTTGCTTAGTCAAATGAATATTTACTACATTATTAAGCCTTTCATAATATCCAAGACAACATGTTAGTCACATTTGAAAGTGACTAAAACAGCACCCAACTCTATAGAACTTAGGATCCATGCTGCATTTTATTTTGCAGTCTATGAAGAGGACAATGGCCAAGACGAGTAAGATTTGAGTGACCTGAAAGGAGTTAAAATGGAATGTTCGTCTGGAAGTCAAATGCAGGAATATATATATAGAACCAAGAGTAAATAGGATTGAGGGAGTTGAAATCACACACACTGTGTTTAACACTTGACATTATTATAGAATCCGGAAAAATTACGTATAAATTAAAAATAAAATTATTAAGAATGGTGTGTATATAACAAAGCACTAACACTGTTCAATATTTTGAGGCACATAAACAGAAGATAGTTTGTGACATTACAAACACTGGGCTTATGTATCAAATTCTATAATATGTATAGACAAGATTTAAAGAACAAAGCCTAGGCTTAGACAATCATATTTGAAAGATGCTATATGTTCAACCAAATAGGCATATGCTCAAAACTTAGGGTGCTTCTCTAGGTTGTTAGAACAAAGCAGTAATTCTTTGAGTGACACAATTGAATACAGTGTAAATTTTAGTTATAGGATCTCAGCAGCACTTTTAAATGTATAATATCTGTTATTTGTTAGATAATACTGTGATATTTAGTACTGTGATAAATATTTTGTATTTATTTTGTTATCCTTCACACTAAATCCTCAAAGGAGACTTCTAATAATTGTGGCCATTTGAGGGATCATTAACTTGTTCTTATTACCACAGGCATATAGGTTTATGTAGAACTGAAGATCTTTGAGCCCTAAATCTCATGCTCTCTATGGAAATACCTTGCGTTATTTGTATTAACTGAGGTAATATAACTAATGATAAATTTCTTTATTTTGAACTGACAAAACATTCTTTAGAATAATACACATTTTAGAAAGTTGTCCACAAGAAAAAAATAATTCATGATAGGTTTCTCGGAGCTATATAATTCATCTTACTCATACGTGAGAATTTCTTTAATGATAAAAATCTTAAGCCAGTTCAGGCAGGTTCACACTAGGGGATGAGTGATGCTCCTTGATTCATGAATGTCTAGTACAATGGAAGGGTGTGGATTCCTGGCTGAACCTGAAATTTTACTTCATTCCTAAGTCTATTCCTACTATTTACTCTGGTCTGTTATCTGTTTTCAAATAACATGAACATATTAATATTCCTTTTCAAACACACTTACAATTTTAGCTTTTGGTATAAAACTGTGAAGTAACATATTTTGCAACAAAATACATATTTTAGTGATTAGCAAATAAACAAAAAATCCAGACAATCATGCTGATATCTTCATTGGCTTACTTAAGTTAAAGGTTTCCTAAAGCTTTTAAAGAAGTTAAGTTGAATTTAATCGTTCTTTAATTTCCCAAGGGGATAAGAAAACCAAAAGAAACTCTATGCTGTTTACCCAGTCTAGAGAAAGCTAGAGTGTGATGGAAATGATTTGACTGGTTAGGGTGCCAGGAACCAGGTCTTCTGCTCTGCGACCTGTGACAAGTCACTAGATGTTCCTGAAAGAATCTCTTCCGAATTAACAGAAGTGCTGATAAAAATAAGAGCAATTCAGTATAGAAGTGTAAGTTCAAGTAAAGCATTTACAGCTATCTATAAACCTAGATAACTACAGTCTAGATTTCAACCGATACCTACTAGAAATAAAAAAATTAATATTATGCATTAGAGTTCTTTCAAACTAGCTATCAGCTTTCATTAAAGACTTGACTCTATCATATTTTCTGTAAATTTAAATTTCTTCTCATAATAAAGTTCTATCAAAGGCTGAAGACTCCAGGTAATTTCCTGAATTTGTTTTTCTTTCATAGGAAAAGTGAAACAATTTGCTAACTATCATTAGCTGTCCATTCTCTCTTCTTCTACACTTGAGTGTGACTGCAATTCAATCACTCATAGTCTTTGCCTTGACCTGAGGGAATATCTTGTTCATACTTTCGGAATGATAGACACTTCTTTCTCATGAGAAGCTTCTTCAGGTACTAGTTATTGCATTGTTTCTTGGTGTGGCTTAGAAAAATATCCTTTGAACTCTCTGCCAAAGGAACTTTATTTTCTACCACCTGAATTGGCTGAGTAATTTGCTTGTCAAGAAAGAAGAGTTTCTTAGTTCAAGTGTTCAGTCTTGGGACAAAATTATTCTCCTACACCATAGGTAGACATTTAAAATGCAATGTGTTTTTTTCTGTACTTATCTAACACTTCCACAGTAACAATGGTGAATTTCAGTGGACAATTCATCATCTATTTCTAACTTCTTTTAATGCCAAATCTTTTGGATGGAAACAAATGTCTGAGTCATCAGATTTTTAATTAGAATGCGAAATCCTTACAGGAACTACTAAGTTGCAGCTGTTTTATGATTAGTATAGGTCACAACTAAAATGTGTTTCTTCCAGGAAGCTCTTCTGAGATTACTAACAGTTGCATACTAAACTTAGTTTAACTGGTGTCATACATATTGTCTAGCATATTTTCTCTTCAAGACCCGGAAGCTTTAGGAAACAAGAAGTGGATATCTCAAGTTAGAGGTAAAAGTGCTACAAATTTATATATATCTTAGAACTATATCTTATATTAAGCACTAGGAATTAGATATTCAAGTAACTTCTATAACTATTGGTATTTAAGAAATTGGCACTCAAAATTGAGTACTATTTTTAAAATTGTAGAAACTGATATATTAATATTATAAGTATTTATACACATATATATATAAATACATTGAATGTGCTACTGTATTATACTCTTACAAAAAGTGTCACACTAAATGCTAAGAGCTTGCAGGTAACTATGTGACTTCTTACTTATTTCCTTTTCTTAATGCTATGAGAATCTTGGTCTTTTAAATTTACAGAAGGTATTAAAATAAATTATATTTTTCATCTTTTCTCCTTATGTAACTCACAATCAAGAATTTCCAGATTAATTTATCAAAACTATAAAAATTGTCTATAAATCAAAGAAAAATATATATGAGGAAGTTGTTCTTACATTTATTCTATGTTTCAACAATTTAAATTCCAAAAAATTATCTTTTACTCTAAAAGTTATGAAAGGCATATTTGTCCTCTTACCAATCAGAACCAACAGAACAAACCAGTCCATGAGTCCTAACATTCATTTAAGTATTAATATTTTATACATAAATTAAAATAAAATATAAAATCGTTTTTCAATAAATCTGGAGCTGCAATTTCTTTTTCACTGCTTAAAATATGTTCCTTCAAAAGGAGAGAACATCACGTCCAAAGCACTGGCTTTGCCACAGTGAGAAATTGGAAGGCCTACTTTTTTCCATTGTGACAATACCCAGATCTGAACTATTTCATCAAATAACTGGGTCCCTTGTTTGAAGCCAAGGTATCACATGCAGAGTTTTCCAAGTATCACATGCAGAGTTCTCAACAGAAAAAAAGAAAACAAGCAAACAAACAAAAAACAGTATTTAAAAGTATTGGAATGTTTGGCTATAGTTTCAGGCCTTCAAAATTATATTTATTGACCAATAACTAAGCAGATGTCTTTCCAAATGTGTTATGAAATCGTTATCTAAAAATAAAAACAAACTCATATTTGCTTCTCACAATTAGAACATTATTTCATTTTATTTTTTGACTTCCAGTCTGCTATAATACAAACTTGCAGAAGTTCCCATTCTCAGAAACCCTCTGAATATATGAAATTACTGAAAGGCTGTTCATGAACATTGATGATCTCATTTATAGTAATTGATTCAATGGATATATGCCTACCCTGCACACTGATTCACACACCGTGAGTCCTGGGGATGGTTAGAGCTACACCTTGATTGCCTTTGGATTTTCCTAAGGTTATATCAGCTATATTAGACACACCATGAACTGGCTGATACTTTCCTCAAATCATGACCCCTTAACCCCTTGAAGTCCCACAGAAAGTGAGGCATGAATTTCATATTAAATAAACAAAAATATTATATCATATTAAAATATATTTCTAAATACAGGTTTCAACTTACAAATTGCTTAAGAATGTTAAACTGGTCAGCTAAATTTAAGATACTCTAAGCCGGGCGGTGGTGGCGCACGCCTTTAATCCCAGCACTTGGGAGGCAGAGCCAGGTGGATCTCTGTGAGTTCGAGGCCGGCCTGGGCTACCAAGTGAGTTCCAGGAAAGGCACAAAGCTACACAGAGAAACCCTGTCTCGAAAAACCAAAAAAAAAAAAAAAAAAACAAAAAAAAAAAAAAAAAAAAAAACCTCATCACTTTGCCGGGCGGTGGTGGCACACGCCTTTAATCCCAGCACTCGGGAGCCAGAGCCAGGCAGATCTCTGTGAGTTCGAGGCCAGCCTGGGCTACCAAGTGAGTTCCAGGAAAGGCGCAAAGCTACACAGAGAAACCCTGTCTCAAAAAAACAAAACAAAACAAAACAAAAAATGTTAGGATACTCTGAATTCTGTCATTCAGTAATTTGAACGCTCATAAAATTCACAAAAAAAATGTCATTTACTTCATTAATGATCATTACTGAGACCTATTATGGACTTTGGGGAGAAATCAATAAACTTTCACAGCAGTAGCTGGGCATATTTCAATAAACTGTTTACCACATGGAACACTTCAATTTAAAACACTAAACCTCAGCTTCAGTTTCCATTACTCAATGAAATAGCTTCCTATCGAAAGGGAAATATAATTAATTCCGTATTCATCTATACAGAAGTATTGGCTACTACTAAAAATATGAAACTTGCCTGTATCATCTTGTTGCTTTTATAGAATTCCTTAGAATGTTGGCTCTTGTGTGGTTAATTATTCTTGGTTAAATTCCAGCTCCTTTTGAATAATACTGTTTTTGCTACACTTCAGGTCATATCTTTGCAAGGATTTGTGAGCATGTGATATATATCAAAGTGTGATCTGGAAAGTGGGATCCTGATGTATTTACAGGACATGAGGAAGGGGTCTGAGGACAAGTTGTGACAGATTGTAAACCTGCCGAAACTTGACACTCTTTAGACAATTTACCAGGCACTCTGTGACTCAAAGAGAGGAAGAGTTCGAGTCTGGCTAGGAAGCATGATTCAACTAGAAAAACACAACTAGGAAACAGGGTAAAAAACAAAGGCAAGAGAGAGAGAGAGAGAGAGAGAGAGAGAGAGAGAGAGAGAGAGAGAGAGAGAGAGAGATTCCAAAATCTGCAGAATGACCGCATTGAAAGGAAGACTAGAGTGCTTGGTGTGAAGCTACTCATCACAGACAAAATTTCCTCATCTCTAGGGATGCACAGCTGTACTCCAAGGCCATTGAGCTGGTTCACAAGTTCCCTACAGATTATTTAGGGTCATTCCCTGTACTGAATGTGAATTAATTATAAACTTAGCTGTATTGATAAAATACCTCCTCTGACACACTCAGACTTCTATTGAACTGAGTCACTGGGAACCATCCCCTAGCCACACACATATGTTAAAGAATCCCATAAGTTCCATTAAAGAGATGCATCAAAAAAGTAGGCACTAGCCAATTTGTGCTTCATAACTTATGAGTTCGAAGAAAAGTGGTACTAAAACAGCCTATGCTCTAGAAAAACTAAAGGTTGCTTGTTCAAATAAGGGCATGGACTGCGTTCTCAATCTCCAGCATCTACCAGTTTATTTCATGGTGCTTCTGCTCTAAGTGTTAATCTGAAGTGGCCTTTTTGCAGCAGTAGCAGCTAAACAAATATAAAGCTACTGTGAATATATCACCAGAAGATAACAGCATGAGTTATCCAAGTAAGGCACTACACACAATACAGCCCATAAATTCCTAAGCATTGTTCAAAGATAAGGAAACTCTGAAAGGAACAACGGAAGAACATGATAGAAAACATGACTGTTAGCTGCTTTATGAGTACTTTATTGTCCTTAAAGTCCAGCCTTATAGTTGAGAACAGATAATAGTTTGTGTCCCTGGAGGTTTGGGAATGGATTTAAATGAGATCTGAATACAAACAAACTGGGTACCCTTGCAGAGTTTTTGTGTGCAGTATCCATTTCTTGTAATCATCTCTATTTTATTCTCTGGCTGTGCTGTCCAGCTGCACCAAAGTGCCCTGATTCTCTTTTTTTCCTTCCTTCCTAAAAACACGTTCATAGTGTCAGTAAATTGTCCATGAGCTGCACAGCTTATCAGCAATCAACCATTTACACATCATTTCCAGTTTCAGTTTTCCTCACCTCACACTTGTTCTTTGAGATATTGACATAAAATAAATAAAGCAAGACTTGCTGTAGAGCAATCAGACTATGTGTAAAATACCATACGTGTTTCATGCAGAGAAAAAAAGAAACTTTAATAAACAAAGATATATCTATTGAAGAATGCAGAGCTAAACATTCACTTTTTTTAAGTTTCATGGAAAGTTTGATAAAAATAACCTGAAGTTAATTTGCTCCTATAGTTCACCGTATGAATAGCGTTAAAAACCAGAGTTAAACAATGCCTATCTATCCTGCATGTCATATTTATTAGCAAAGAGTTGATTGTCTAGTTTTTAGAGTCAGGATCCATGAATGGGAGACATTTCAGGAATGATCAGCTCATTACACATGGAGAACAAACGAACTTTATCTCTATTTTCATGCATGCAAGTCAATATTCTAAAGAAATCATTTATCTTCTGTGAGTTGCTAGCAAAGTCATTTTGGCTATGTTTAGAATGTGTTTAAGATCAGGGTACAATTAAAACCCTGCTACCGTCAAATAGAGGATTCATATATTTTACATATGTATGCAATACAATTAGTGGAGAAGGGGAGCCAGGAATTTGAAGGACATCGGGGGTTGGTTATGTGAGCGATTTTGGAGGGAGGAAAAGGAAGGGAGAAATGTTACAATTATATTATAATCCCCCCAAATAGAAACTATTTTTTCTACTTATAATACAAAAATCTCAAATGTATACAGGATTTTTGAAAACCAAATAGCATAGTGTTTCTAGTGCTGTCATTTTCAGCAAAATAAAAATTCATTAAATTTATTTGTTTTAACTTGTTTAAGACTTACCTGAAACTGATGTTATTTTCATTTTATTGTAAGACAATAATTATCAGTAGACTATTAAAATCAACCATTTATCTTCAAATGTTGCCCTAAATTCAAGTCACCAGCGGGATTATAAAAATATTGCCCGTATGTTTTCTGTCCTGGTGAACAAAACTACTAGGTAATATGATTACATTTGTGCATTTCTATTACTTTTTTTTTTCACTTCCCTGTCTTACCACTGCAGCTATCTGAACAGGAGACACACTTTAGAAAACTTTACAAGCATCATAGAGAGAGAATAAAGGGCTTGTGAACAGGTAGCATCTTACAGGGCCTCTAATTCAGGGACTGTGCTCACTTGTTGGAACGCAGCCAACTAGAGATATTGCTTTTAGGAGTTTAATCCCTGACATCTAGATCATGGGTAAGCACATAATTATAGGGTCTTCCTCTTTGAGAAGAGGAAGGAAGCTGCTCTGCCAGATGGACGTCAACAGTGCCGGAACAGCTGCTGAATAGAAGCTCACCTTAAGTGGAAGGAAAATGTGCTGGTTGCTAAGCTACTGATAGGGTTTGCCCTTCCTCTGCTTCATGGGCTGTCACTAGGTCAAGGCACAATCAATGACGCCAAAGCTGCCTTTCTTTGCTAATTGAATGGTTTCATAGGAAGTGGCTAGAATTTTCCTCCAAATTAGCTGTTACCTCTAACTATTCTCTGACTTTCACAGCCAGGGTTGAAGGGTGTGGATAAAGGCACATTCCCTGGTGTGAGCAGAGCTTGGGAAACGGAAGTGGTTGGGAATTTGCAAGAATAGTTGAATTATTAAACATTTAAAATGCATATGAATATTAAAATTTCATAAGCTAATAGTTTTTCAATGTTAAAATTTTCCTATGATAAGAGCGATATGGAACACTTCAAACACCCTCATCTATTCTGCCTGTTCTGCATGTCTGCAAATGTATTCATAATCACAAAATACTGTTAAATACTTCTTCACAGGGAGTTGGAGTAAGGAGATAAGCAGCCTCTGAAATTGATGGAGACAGTCTAGATGGACAACATGCATAGCCCACTGTGGTGAAGGCCAGTGAATATAGTTTTCATCTGTTGTCTCTGGCTGGTTTACTTAAAGCATCAAGTGCTCAATTAAAATTAAAAGCTATTAAGGTCAGACTTATAGATCTGATCCCTTCCAACCATCTCTATTTCATGTTTGAACTTCTAGGCTCCTGAGTTACTGTTCACTGAAGAATTTCAAGATAAAAGAGGTAACATGTTTCCAGCACAACTGAGAAAATGAAATGAGAAGACATTCTCACTTTTGACAACTTGCTGCCTGGAGGCATTGGTTCTGGGCTAGATATACATACAGTCGAGCATTGGTGCCCCTGTAACAGTAATTACAGTGACCTAGAGTCTGAAACTACTAGGACTAGAGACCTCAGAACGATACTGTCGATGAAGTGGGCTTTGGAGAAAGGTCATCATTTGGGTACAGGGTGCTATGGGGTTATTAAATTACTTAGAGTTACAATTTCTAACTATATGTGTGAGAACAAGTCTGTTATTTAAAAACTATTTGTAGTTTGTTTCCTGACATATACTAATTTTTTATATTGCATTCAAGTGATTACCAAATGAATTAGAAAATATTTTCACTAACTTATGAAAATAGATGACAAGGGCTGAGCCATGTACCACTGGAGTTATGATGAGCCAATGTTCCTTTGTATATATTATTATATATAGTTGTATAAAATATTGTGTATTTTAGCTATGTCAATGCATGAATTTTCAAATTAGTTTAAACCTCAAGAAGTCACATGGGATACAGTGGATTGATTTTTTTCATTTCTTGTTTAGAATTACCATGTCCTGTGAACATGGAAAGAATAGCTTTGTTGTAAACAAAAGGTGAAATCAGTTCACATCACACACACACACACACACACACAAGCACAACTCACTCACCACAGGGGAAGTCTAGACAGAGTAGAGAGGAAGAATGGTTCATTGCCTTCAGTAGTTTATGATTTAAAGGCTTATGGTTAGGTTGATCCTTTTAAGAAAAAGTGGTAATGATTTTTCAGTTCTCTCCTGACCTAGTCATTCTAACACCATGGAATAATTTGTCTACATAAGAGTAAAACAGAAATATACATTATTAATAAGTTTTAGGTGACTTTTTTTCCTCTTATGTACTTTTCCTCTAGGGAAATTTTGATGAAGATTGTTTCTGGCTCTCCTCATCACAATCATTTCTACTTGCGTAGCTAAGTGATAGGAAATAAATTATAAACAGCAAGGAACGGAGCAACATGACTGGGGTACAAGTTAGATAAATGGTCAGAAAGGGCCCTTTTGAAGTGGTAGCTTGTGAATGTTGAAACATGAATGAAAAAAAGATCCCATCATTTAGATGACTCAGAGAAAATTATACTAAGGAAATTATCATTCAGGAAGGAAACAGAAGTCTAGCTAGTGTATAAGAAGTAGGGAGATGATGGATGGAAATGACATCATGCCAGTAGCCAGGTGCTAGACCATAAGGAGTTTGTGAATTAGCAGAAGTGATTGAGATGTTTTTCTTAATATTTTGGGAGATTAATTTAGGTGTGTATTACTGGAAGAAAATCAGCCTATTTGTTTCTTTAGAGGAATCCTGGATATTTTGTGAAGAATAAATTCTAGCTGATTTATACATCAGTATGACTGGATCATGGTGGCTGACATTTAGACAGATATTCTTCTGTCCTGTCTGATTTTTGATGATCAACACTGGAAATAATAAGGAATAAAGATTGTCCTCTTTAATCAGAGTGAAACAGAATCAATCAGTATGAGACAATAATAGCAGATACTTTGAGTACAAAGTTTCCCCTCAGATTACTTCATCTGAGACATCAGTCTTTCTCTGCCCCTGTCTCAATTTCAAAAATTGGCTTGTTTGTGTCTGGAGCCTGATGGATTTCAGACTAATCATAAAAACCACTAACTGTCCTGGATTTTAGATCTTTGTGCTCAGGTTTGAAGTGAACTGTGCACTCTCCTTGTGTCTAGAATACTCAATAAAAACCTTGAGTTTCCCACTTCTATATCAAAAGAGTTAATTCATCATATGGCTTCTCTTTGTGATCTGTATTTATCTACCATATTATATCTATATATCTAGCCACCCAACCTATCTATATATTATTCATTATCACAATCATCTAACCATTCTATTTTTTTCTGAACTTAAGGATTTGAGGAACACTGGATAAATAATGAATTTTGTTCATGCCTTTTATTGTTCTCATTTTGTTTTTTTGTGATATTCTGAAAGCCAAGAATAGATTTTAGTTTCATTATAATTGTAAAAATTATTAAATACTAAAATGAAATTATTTAAGGTTCATTGAAGCTTATAAATATGGAAGGAAAAGAAATCAAAAATAGATTATATGTGCATATATGAATATATACTATTAAAAATATATATTTACTATTAAAATACTCAAATTGATTTTATTTTGTACTCTTTTCCTTTAACTATGCATCTTTTAACCAGTATTTTTAAGTATTTGAATTATATTAAACTGAATTGGATATCCTTATGAATGTCAACTCTCAAATATAATAACTTATAGAGTGATAGAGGAAACAGAAAAGCAGAAAATAAGGAAACAGAAAAACCTGGGATGTAATGAGAACATTGAGGAGACTAAAAGACTGAAAATTTAACAGCTGACTAGGCAGAGGCAAAAGAAGCCATTATCAGGACTTAAATTTTAGATTTTAGTCACTTGGATTATATTTTATTCATTTAAATGTTTGTTTATTTTATAGTGTACATATGTGTTGTATGTGCATGTATTATATGTATATATGTGTGGTTGTACATATTCTCATACTCATGTGCAGAGGCTGGAAAAGATCACTAAATATCTTTATTACTCTGTTGTATTCTCTTGAGATAGAGTGTCTCACTAAATTTAGATTTTGCATTTTCAGTTACACTAGCTGGCCAGTAAGCCCTAATGATTCTCCTATCTATGTCTACAAGGCACTGGGGTTTCTGGACCTCAAACACAGCCCTCACAGCCTTTTGTAACGTGGGTTCTAGGAATCTGCGATTACTTCCCATGCTTGTACAATTCACGCCTTTACCCACTGAATCTTCTCCCTGAACACCTAAATTATATAACACTCTCACGTGATTTATAGACAAAATACTTTTGATTGTTTGCAATTTTATAATAAAGTTTATTTAAAAATAAATTTGTAAGCATAAGAAATAACCATGGAGGGATTATTACAAAAATCCTGGTTAAAGGTATTGGTCACCAAATCTAGGGAGATAACAAAGAAGACATTTAGTACTGTGAAAATCTCTGACATTTTGTAGATAATTTAAATGGGACATGATAGTGATTGGACTTGTGAAGTCAGAAACTATTTGCATAGAATTTTATGCCGTTAGTACCTCTAAATACACCAAGTTTTCACTGGAATAGAAATGAATAAGGGCGCAGGTTGCTTGTTAAGGAAAGTGAAGTGTACTTACCTTTAAGTCACAATGGTCAAGGTTACAATGTCAGACACAATGAATGCATCCAAAGGACAGATGAATGCTAGAGTTTGTTAGGGCACATACTGGGGATCTTTTAAGCCATGGAATGGTATATGAAGAGTAGATGAGAAAGAAAAATGGACCAGTTATGTTTCCTGTGGCACTCCATCACTGAAGCTTTACTAAAAGATGAGAATATTGCAAAGGAGTCTGAGAAAGAAAAGCAAATGAGATCCGTGAAAAGCCCAGGTAATTGAAGTTTCCTGGAAGTCAGATACAAAATGTTTTTGAAAGGAAAGATGTGAAAACTGCTAATAAACACTGTTGGGAAGTGGGGTGAAGCAGGGAGCACGAGTTCCTTTTGGCATGATGGGAATCTGTGAAAATGTTGACAGTAGCATTTTTAGTGGGATAGTGGAGAGGAAAACCCACATGACACTTAAATCAAACTTGCTGCCAGCAAAACATGCTTATTTGAAGAATTTACTATGAAGATGAGAGTGAGGTCGTAGGTGGAGAAAGATGAGGAGCCAAAGGAAATTTGTGTTTATTGTTATTGTAGTTTGCTACTTACTTATGTGTTTGTTTATTCTCGTTGCATAGCATGAGCAATTTGTGTTCTGTCAAATCATATAAGCAAAAGAATTTCAGATTATGGGGAAGCAAAATGAATTTATTGGAGAAATAAACATCCTGAGATGAAGAAAACAAGCCAGGAGGGAAGCTGCCCCAAGACAGGAATAGCAGCATTCCTCTAAGAGAAAAGACAATAAATAGGGGAATAAAATTGTAAAAGTATTCAAAGTTGGCAATGTTATTTGCAAGTTTTTGACAAGATAATAAAGGCTTTTCATCTGAGAAAATAAAAGACAGAATGATGTGGAGATACTAGACAAGGAGAGAAGTTTGTGGGTTCTCGATGACTTAGCTATTGTCATGTGTAGCCTCATCCCAAGGCCCAGTTTTATCTCAGTCTATGTGAAATAGCTCTGATTTTCATATCAACTTCTCTTTTGTTATTAAGTCTTAGATACGTTTGCTGCTTATTATTGAGAATTAGTTCAAGTGAAACTATATGCTTTCACTGTACAGATTACACTCTTGGAAGATTCTAAGTTGTTCTCTCTCTATTAGGTCTTAAGATAGAAACCCTCACTTATTCCCTTTAATGATGGTACAGATAATTGTGTGCATAGATTTCTGTTTTGTTAGACTGGTTGCTTGTCAGTATTTCTGACAGCATGCCCAAACATTGATTTACTTTATAGTATGAATATTAAAATCATATGAGTTGATGACAAAACATAAGCCAACTTTCCTTCATGATTTTGCTTTATTTCATTTGACTTGCCTCCATTAAAAATGCATATTAAGCTAATTATAGAAATACGACTAATAGGGAAATCAATGGCAATCCAGCAGGCCTGCAACCCTTAAGCTGCTCAGTGATCCTAATAATTTACTGAGAAAAGAGATTTTTCTTGGCCTTGAATCTATGAGAACTGGGTAAAATTTTGGCCACTGTAATGTCAGAACAATTAATTTTTTAAATCATCAAGTTCATTGGAAAAAGTCAGTCTGCATAAACAATGCAAAGTGAGTATGTATGAAGAAACTTGTGGCAGACACACTGTATTAGTCAGAGTTCTGCAGAGAAACAAAGCAGATAAGATTCATAGAAAGATATGCAAAAGAAAGTTTATTATGATAATTGGTCCATGGAATTATGATTAAGAAGCTCCATGAGCTGCTGTCTGCAGTCTGTACAACCAAGAATGTTGGCGTGAGCATGGCATATTCTAGTAATAGCTTTTATCCAGAAACAACATTTCTCTACTTTGAAATTATTTTCAGTATAATACTATTTAATCCTTTGAGGATTTTATACAGTGTATTTTTATTATATTCAACTTCCACTTCTTCCTTTAATTCATACCATATCTACCCTCTCGACTCTCTTCTCCTCATATCCATGTCCTTTGTTTTTTAATCCATTAATTTGAATTTGTTCTACCTATTTACTTCTGGGTGAAGTTCCATCCACTAGAGCGTAATCCACTCACCATTAACCTTAAAAAATCCTCTTCTTCTCTTTGGATCCATCAATTAATTTTTTATAGCTCCTCTGTTAGGGGTGGAAGCTCAAGAGTGCCTCCCAAACCATGCTAAAATGTTGACTGACTTTATCTTATGCCACAAATTACAAATAACATAAGCTCATGAGTACAGTGGTCTTGTCACGTCCTAAAGACATTTCACTCTAGTTCTTCCTGACCACTAGCTTTTACAATCATCCTGTCTTCTTTCCCAGATGAGTCAAGAGGCTTTGGAGGTAGTGAGTTGATACAGATGACCAATATCCACCTGAGAAGTTCACTGACACAGTCCAATGCACAAGAACTACATTAATTTATGGTAAGGGAGATATGAATTTAGATGTCAGTATGATACTATGTCTATTTAGATAAATAATAGTGATAGGTTTGTCCTTGGGCCATGAAAAGTCCCTAAGCATAGGTTCTTGCCCTGATTTACACTAACAGGCATATGCTTCTTTCTGTGAAGGAGGCCTTCAATCCAGCAAGAACGTGATTGGTAAGACCCATTATGTTCATAGCACAAGTGTACCCATTGCCATGTTTTGCCAAAACAGCTTTTTTGGTAGTTCACTGGTTTCACAGTTGGGTAAGACTATGGATGACTTTTAGTCCTCAGCTACACAACATCTTCAGAAACTATGTAAGCTAGTCTTGGAAGAGGGGAATATATATATATACATATATATATATATATATGTATATATATATATTCTATTTAGGGATAAACACTCTATGGAATTTTATTCCTTGCACCATGAGAAGTTGTAAGTCTGTTTTAACCATATTCTACTGCAGAAAGGAGCTTCAATGATGAGGATTGAGAGATTAACCCATGATTATAGTAATAAACTGTTAGGAGTCAGTATAACATTCTGTCCAATCAGCAGAATAAGAGTAGTGGGTTCTTCTCTAGAGACTGTGACCTTTCTAGAAACAGATTCTTGGTCCCAGTAAAGATGCCAGGTTTGAACTTCATCCTGTATAAAGGGCCTTAAATTCAACCAGCAAACGGTTGGTCACTTTCAAGCTATTCAGGCTACTATGACACAAATAGGCATATTTTGGCAGGCCAGTCCTAATTGTGATTTGCATGTGTGTGAAACTGATGATTATCTTGCTCTTTTGATAGCATGTTTAGCACCTATCAACACTATGAAGGCTTACCAGTAGGCATAAAACTTCCAGTTGCATACCAGCTTGGTTATTCTTGTCCTGTGACTAAAACATACCATGTTATCAGTAATATATTCTTTATGTCAAGATAAATTTAATGGCAATAGCTTTTAACATTTGTGGTCTATGGGACTTCACTGGCCCACAACTCCAAAAGAGGTAATTCATCCCTAGTACTGGGAATTTTGTTAGCCAGTGGTGTCTAGTACGAATATTGCAACCCCATGGTATAGTAATTCCTTTTAACTCTTTGTGGAAATTTACTGCTACAAAAACTTCCTAAAATACATAGGCAGCTTTTAAAATCAATTATTTGTATTCTTGATGCTTGAAGTTTGTTTGTTTTTTGTTGTTTTGTTTTTATTGTTGTTCTTTATGTGTTCTATAAATTAATACTGTGTCAGATGTACAGCTGGCAAATATTTTTTTCTTTTTCTGTAAGTAGCCTCTTCAGTTGGTAAACACTCTTCTTTGAAGTACAGAAACTATTTGTTTTCATGAAGTCCTACTTGTTATTTATTGGTCTTATTTCCTGGGTGACCAGAACCTTATTTGGAATGTCCTTACATCAACCTATATCCTCAATTATACTCTACATTCTTTCTTCTAAAAGGTTTACAGTTTCTGGTATAGTATTCAGATTTTTGATCCATTTGGAACTGATTTGTGTGCAGAGTAAGACAGAAGGTCCAGTTTTCATTTTCTGCACATAGAAATGCAGTTTTCCCAATATCATTTGTTAAAAAATGTAGCCTTTCTCTGACATAAGTTTTGGCATCTTTATTAAAAATAAGATGACTGTAAGTGAGTGAATTATTATCTCTCTATGGTTCTATTCCATTGATCAACATGTATATTTTATTAAAAATAAGATGACTGTGAGTGAATTATTATCTTTCTATGATTCTATTCCATTGATCAACGTGTATATTTTTATGGCACTCCCATACTGTTTTTACTACTATGTTTCTGTAGTGTAAATTGAAGTAAGATAATTTCTTCAGTGGTTTTATTACTCAAGACTCTTCCAGCTACGTGGAGTCTTTTGTGATCCCATATGAATTTTAAGATTTTTTAAAAATTTTTTGTGAAGAATTGACTTCAAAGTTTGATGAGGATTTCAGTGATTCTTTGGATTGTTTTTGTTAAACAATAAATGACAGAGAAATGAAGAACTGACAAGAGAAGATTTAAAGATGAACCAATAATTATAATCTCTATTATTATTAACAGAGTCTTGTTTAACTCATAGCACAACGCTGAAAGTTTACTTAGAGACAAATGTACTAAAACTAATGTGACACAGCCAAAGTAGATATTAATGTGAGATTATTCTTCTGTATATTATTGAAAAATGAACAAACTGGGAAATAGTACAACACAAACATTCCATGCAGAAGAATTACAGATTTTAAAAAATAACATTTTACAGCAACTAAGAAAGATAGTAATGGTGACAGGCAAGTTTCTACCCATTTTCTACTTATTTCTGACTAGGGAAAGATGAAATGAATTTAAGCATCCTGCCTGGACCACTGTGCACGTTATCTACCACCAATACTGGAAATATTGGTCAGTTAACCAATAATGATGCTACATCCACACTGTAAACAGATGATAAGACATACTCAGTTCTGAAACTTTTCTTAAGTATAATTTCATAAATAGCTAGGCATCTGATTTTCAGGTCTCCACATATTGTATTGCTATATATGTTTTTAATGGATGTACCTACTCAAATGCTTTTCTCTCTTATATCTAAGAAGCAGTAGAAAGAGATAAATAAGAAATTCTTTTCTCAGACACAGTACAATCTTCCCTCTTTCTTTTGGGGAGATATTTGTTCCTCCAAGAGGTCATCTGGCATTCTAAGGATTTCTTACTTAGCACATGAGAATAGAATGAGTGTTAGCAGGGTGAGCTGTATAATAACTAATCTCGTACTTCATTATGAAGCACTTTTTAATGTTTTTATTGCCATAACTTTATGAAAGTTCCATTTTGGAATCTTTTCTCTGTGAACTGGATGTGCTTTCCCAGTGCCAGGAATGACAAAGGTTAAATTCAAAATCCCAGCTGTTTCCCACATGCTGGCCTTGCAAAGGAATGTATCCAGCTTCCTTCCTCTGTTGGTACCTCCCCTGTGTTCTTATCTCTCTTCCCCTACCCCTCCCTTAGAATGACAGCCCTAACTAGCTCTCAGGGACTTGAGGCGGGTTGATAAGAGACAGGATGTGCAATGGTTCCTCTGAACTAAAAGCTGGATTGAAAATGTGCATCCCTACCATAGACCAGGCGTAGAACCAAATGCTTATGGGCACACAGAACCAGCTGGTCAGTGTTGTAATTCCTTGATTTGGTAAATATAGTAAGAACAACATTTAAAAGGATAAAGAAAATTTTCATCATTCAGTTACCAGGTATAGTCACATTTATGACCGTCTAGTAAAGGAGAGGGGGTAAGGGGAAGGACAAATAATAGTCTGCCTAAAATCTAAAATATCCATGTAAGAATTCTAGAGCTTGTGACTAGTTAATAGCACATGATCAAAATGGACTTTGCAGATGTAATATAAGCCTGTGATATACCTTAAAATACAGAAATTATCTGAATAAAGTCAGTTTATTACATGGGCTTTAAGAAGAAAAGAATTTGCTCTGGCTAATACCAGAGGATTTCAATCATAGGCCTTCAAAATGTGACAAAGATTCAACCTCAACAAGATTTGCTTGTTCAAAGTTTCAAGTGGCCACAAATAAATACTGAGAAGAGTGGTCTGGGAAATGTGGCCAGTTTCCATCTCATGGAACGAGGAGTTATGAACCTTACATCTAACCCACAAAGAAGGGAATTTGGCTCAAAAGTACGAATTTCTCCCCAATACCTCAAGTAGGGCACAACCCATTCCTAACACCTAGATTTTCATCTAGATTTCAACCTTCATTCCATGTTACTATGTTACAGAAGAACTAGCAAGCTAATGAGGGCTGAGAGTTGAATGTTGTCACACACATGCACAGACACATGTTTAGTATTTCAACCTAAGAAATGGTGATTACAATGTGATCAAGTATCTGAGTTTTGAGCTTATAGTGCAGAATAAACCAGGCCCCCTTAAATCCTAAACTAAATCTGCCATGAACAAGGGCAGTCATTTACTACATTGCAATGTTTTTGTGAATGTCAGAAAACATATATGAGAATGGCTCCTTAAGAATTCATTGCAAAAACAATTTAATAATGTCACAACCAACTTAGTGTAGACATGCTTTCTTATCTTTTTACATTGACCACTTTTCCTAACAATACATTTGTTAAATATTCTCAATAATAAATTGTTGTATGATTATATTATCTATAATATATATCAACATTCTACATTCTTACTACTCCTTATTTCTCTTCACTTATATATTTCTTCTCTCTTGTTAAATTAGAGGGTTTTTCAGATTTCTTTAAAAGCTAACGTTTATATGTAAGAGAAAACACGCAATGTTTGTCTTTCTGGATCTGGGTTACTTCACTCAAAATAATTGTTTCCAGCTCCATCCATTTGCCTGCGAATTTCAAAATTTCATTTTGCTTTAAATGAGTAAGTTTCATTTAGAATATCCACAGACATTAGGTAGCTATTAAAGGACCATGGGAGAGGAAGGGAATCTTCTCAGGTAGGGGAATGAGTATATATAGTGTTAAAAGAAACTGAGGGGAGATTGGACAAGAGGTTTAAAGGGTTTGGAAACAGAATTAGAACAAGAGGATTAGGAGTGCAGGCATGGTAGGGCAAGGTAAAGGACTGAATCTGGGCAGATGACTAAAACTAAAGGCCTTTTGAAAAGCCACACAGAAGCCCACTATTATATAAGCTTTCCAATATACGCAAATGTGTATATATTATATAAGCTTTCCAATATACGCAAATGTGTATATATGTGTGTCTGTGCACGCACACACGTTTTGAATAACATTAACATATAACAGAAGAGGGAATACCCCAACTAGTCATCATGTGCTACCAAATAAAATCTGCAGTACCAGGAATGGTTTACATCCTTTTGAGTTGTTGATCACTGAGCCATCAAACATCACAGACTACTATCAATGCTATTGGTTACCCTTCACAGTTTGATAGCAAAAGCCTAATACTGTTGGGGCCTCTGGATCAGGCCCTCTGGATAAGTGAGACAGTCGATTAGCTTGATCTGTTTGGGAGGCATCCAGGCAGTGGGACCGGGACCTGTCCTCAGTGCATGAGCTGACTGTTTGGAACCGGGCTTATACAGGAACACTTGGCTCAGCCTGGCAGGAGGGGACTGGACCTGCCTGGACTGAATCTACCAGGTTGAACTCAATTCCCAGGGGAGTCTTTGCCCTGGAGGAGATGGGAATGGGGGGTGGGCTGGGGGAAAGGCAGTTCAGTCTCAACGTTACCCAAATCCTGAATGAGACCCAGAGCATATGCCACACTGTTCCTGCAGCACCTGGATCATCAGCTGACCACATCTGGAATTTGTAGGCTGGCAAAGATCAGGGGAAAGAGAGCATGTACGGGGCTGTTTTGCAACTAGGAGGAAGCCAGTGAATGCCAAGAAAAATGGCAAAGCAAACACTTTGCTACTGACAATCTGGATCCAACTTTCTTGCCATAACAGAACTTGGTCAAATTGGCCTGGTAAAGTTCAGAAAGCACTCCTAAGAATAAATAAGGCAATGAAGGCTTGCATTTATGAGGAGAAATTAAAGAAATTTTACAAATGTTACTTGAATGTACAAATATGATATGAAAACTATGAGAAAACACGTGAAAGTTCTCAGGGATTGGGAGGGAAATGAATTGTTTAAGTAATGGACAAACATTAAGGATGGGCATCTTAAAACTCAGTGAAGTTAAAAGAATTATGAAAAGCCAAGTAATTTCCGAGTTAAAAGGGTTGTGAAAAGACAGAAGCATATAAGCACATGCTCCTCATCTTAAAAAGGTCTTAGCAGAACTCACAGGGCTCATGTAAGTCTTAGTCAGTGCCCTGATATGGCTGATTGAATAGGTACAATATGGTTTTTGAGACGGGTAGACTCTATGTGGGTTTGTATATATGCACATTCAACACTGTATCATGTGGATATCCAGAGTGTATTGTAAAGTATAGATGATTCTTCATGCCCAGAAGACACTAGGTAGTGGAAAGCTGACTGTCAACAGACGCCAAAAGTTTCAGTAAGTCTGTCTTGAAAAAGAGATTCGAGGCCCTCAGAATGTGTTCCCCAAGTGGACAATGTAATAAATTCTCTTCTCTCTATCTCGTCTTGCAACATTGCAAGATTCCTTATCTTTATTGGAAGAATACAGGACCTGCTCATGTTAAAAAAATATATATATACATTTTTCCCACAATATTAAAAAAACATAGATAATAAGCCTGGCCAAGCTGATATAAATCCTGACCATAAAGAAAAAATTTTAAAATGTCAAATAAATTCTTAAGCTCTTCTTAACCCATCTTCTCTCCAGAGAATGCAACATTTCTGCTAATTATGCCATAAGAACTTTGGGAACAGGGTAGTTGCTGACTTGGGCAATCTCTTCCCCAGAACTTGCAAAATGTCTCTCAGGGGGGCAGGCTTCACATTACTTAAAATCCAAGAAAAATTTTCCAATAATGAGATGGAGATAGGAAAAAAAAAGATTTAAAATTTCACTTATTCTAGAATAAATAAGTTTAGGAGATGTCATGTATTTAATGATGGCAACAGTTTATGCAATCTGTGTTTAAACATCACTAAGAAGGTATGTTAAGTGCTGTCAACTGATAGAAAAAGTATATGAATCAAGAGACTATATTAATTACTTTGATTTACTCATTCCACAACACACACTAATGTTAAAACACAACATGGTATCCCATAAATATGTATAACTACATGTTAAATCTAAATAAACAAATTTATTTAAAGCAGGTGATATTTATATGGAATCCATAGAGACGTCTGACTTCAAGCTCAGAAATGTTGATTACTGTGAGACCCTCACTAAACACTAAAGTTGATGTTATCTTTGTGGTGTATGTCTTACTTAGATTAACAGCCCACAAAGCCAGCACCTAGACACCTTATGTTAAATTGAGAATGGTCTTAAAATCAGGGACTCTGCAGCCTTCATTAAAGTACAGCTATTCTAATTTATAGAAGAATATAAAATGATATAATCAATAAAATACAAATTACTTCAAGCATTTAAAATATGAAGTGATTAAAATATGAAGTAATCATCAGGTATAGTCTTATATTTTAAAAGTATAAAATGATCAATGCATGTTTAAGACAAAAATAAGGTTTTGCTTAGTATTGATTGATGTATTAATGTTTCATTCTTGATTTCAACAACGTGGCAAAGTTGCTGCAAAACTATGTTTCTTTCTAAATTATTTTTTCTTTGTGTTAGTTTGTTTTTCTTTTTTTTTTTTTTTCTAGACAGGGTTTCTCTGTGTAGCCTGTCTGTCCTGAAACGCACTATATAGACCAGGCTGGCCTCAAACTCATATAGATCAGCCTTCCTCTGCCTCCCAAGAGCTGGAATTAAAGGGGTGCCACACCGTGCCTGGGTTTTGTTTTTTGTTTTTGTTTGTTGTTTGTTTGAATTTTTGTTTTTGGTAATTTATTTTTTCATTGTTTCCTTTGTTGTTGTGTTTTCTTAGTTCTTTGAGAATTTCAAACAGTGTGTATTTTGATCATATCTATCTCCTTATCTCCTTTCCTTAGGTCTTCCCAGATCTAAGCCCCTACACACTCAACTTCGTGCCCTCTTTTCTTATTGTTGCTGCTGTTTTAACCCATCAAGAATGGTTTGTGCTGCCCTGTACTGTGGTATGTGAGCATCCACTGGAATATGGTAGACTTACCAGTGTCCATTCCCTTAAAGAAAGAGATCCTCTCTCTCCAAGAAGCTGTCAATTGCCAATAGCTCTAAACTGGGCATGGACCTCATTCATATCACCTCTCTCCATGGCTTGACACCGTTCAGGTCTTATGTACACTGTCACAACTACTATTTATTTACAGTTTTCCTGTTTTGTCCAAAGCATACTGTCTCCTGGTAGTCATCCACCATACCCTTGAACTCTTACACCATTTTTTCTTTCTTCTTCTGTAATGATCCCTGAGGCTTAGGAGCACTGGGTGTGGTACAGTAGTCTCATTTAGGGCTGATGTCTCTTCTGCAATCTTTCAATTTGTGGGTCTCTGTTTTACCTACTGCTATAGACAGAAGATTGGCTGACAAAGTTTGAGAAATGCACTAATCTATGAATAATAAGATAAGCTGTATATTGCAGAGTAGGCCTTATATCCAACCAGAAAGTTATTGGCTACACTTCCATGATATTTGTGTCATTATAGCAACAATAGGCATGTCTACCAAGCAGGTCATTTTGTAGATCTCAGTGCTCATAGTTGGATAATATCAATTACTTTTCTCCTCCAGTAGGGTTCATAACACCTTCTATCAATTGTTTTGTGTGTGTGTGCACATGCATGGGAACATGTGTGTATCATAGTGTGCATGTGAACATCAGAGGACAACATGGTGGGGGTTGGGTGTTTTACACCACCATATGGGCCTCAGAGACTGAACTTGGCTTGACAAGATTGGCAGCTAGAGCCTTTATCAGCCGAGACATCTCACCAACCTAAAGCCATAACACTTTTTAAGACTTTTCTTTAGATTTTTTCCTGGTTTGTGTTGAGGGGAGAGAGAAAATGGCATTGTCACCTCAGGAAGTAGAACCTGGAAGCCATCTCTTTTCAGAGGAAACAAGGACAGATCCCGGGCTGGTGTGGTGCTTTTGTGGATGTACTGCCTGCATTTGGCAGTGGAGGCAGAGAGGTTTGATTGTTTCTGAGATCCTTCACAAAATATAAAGAGAACAAGCAAATGGCAGAAAAAATCATTACCAATAACTGCAATGGTAACAAAAGAGGATAGACTCCTCGTAAAACATCATCTAGCACGGATGTCAAATTACGACATTTTTACAGCATTTACATTTAAAAGTGATGATCTTATGTTTTACAAATTAAAATCCATATTAATTGATGCCACCTTCCTTAACAGTTAATTTTTGTGAATAAATTATCATTAGGCTTTTTATTTTAAATATATGAGAAGTATTTAAATGGAGGCTTGATACAGTGGTATATACAAGTAATCACACACCCAGAAGGCAGTGGAGGATGCTGAGTTTGAAGACAGCATAGGATGTTTAAGAAGACTCTACCCCCACCACCCACCCCGCCCCCCTTTAAAACAAATACAAGCAGACAAAAATTAGTCTTTAAGTAAGCACTCAAGGCTTCATTTAGACTTTATTTAGATGCGTGGCTAACTGCAGGTTTCCATGAGGTTCACTCACTATGTTAGTCATTTGTGTTTGCATTTTTCCTCCCCATCTATTTCTTCATTTATACAGTTTTCCTATTATTGTGCACTAGTTGTTGGAAAACAACCCCAAGGCCTTTTCAAAGCCAATAATTATCTTGTTTCAACACAAGAAATTCAGAATCATGTGATCTGAATTGCATGCAGTATTATGTCAAAATATCCTTAATCCAAGACAGAAAAATATTACACAACTGCTAACTTCTTTAAGCATGAGCTTTAAGTCACTGCTACGCGTCTGGTTTCATTTCACAAAACTGTTCATCTCCCTGTAAGCAGAAACATTATTCAGTTTGTCCCAGATTATACTTGACCCAGAATTTGTCAAATGCCTTTTTCTGCCTGGTTGGCATGCCATTTGAAAATGACAGTATATCTTGTCAATATAGTTTTGGTTACAATAGTTTCAGTTAGCCTGCTACTAATGTAAGATCTCCTATTGTTTTCTTTTTAATTTACCTTAAATTGGACCTGTCTTTAATTAATTATATTATATATTATAATATATATTATATATATATTAATTATATACTTTAATTAAAAAAATTAAAGTATATAAAGTATATAATTTTTGACCTGCAAAAATTAAAGTATATAAAAAGAAGAAAATTACTCCATAAAATTTTTAGCAATATATTTTTCTATGCTTTAAGTTTACTTTTAAAATTTCATTCAGAATAACAAATAGGGAGAACAAAAACTTCAAAATGTTTTTTTTATTTCATTTCTAACTCTTTTTCATTTGATTACTTAAATTGGATTTTATTGTTCAGTTAGTCTATCCATATTTTCTCTTTTACATTCTAAATATTCTGTTGCATTTTTAATTGTCCAGTCTCCCATACATTCAGAAAACTTTGATTGTTATGTGACTTTATGGGTGAATCATCACAATTACTGTAATTTTATAACATATATTTAGTTAAACACTTTTAAATGAAATATCAATCTTTCAGGTATTAGAAATAATATCTTTTTGGAAGGGAGAGGAAGGATTTACTTGGCTTACACTTTCACATCATAGTCAATCATTAAAAGAAGATAGAAAAGGAACTCTCACAGGGCAGGAACCTGGAGGCAGCAGCTGATGCAGAGGCCATGGAGGGGTGCTGATGATTGACCTAGTCCCCATGCCTTCTTTCATCTGGATTTTTTTTTAGTTTTGTTTTCATTTATTTGTGCTTATCCATATAGAAAGATATGTAAGTAACAATAATAACCAAAAAAAGAAGCTATAATCTTTGGAATAGCACATGAGAGGGGTTTGAGGGGGTAAGAATGCTTGGGATAGATTGGAGACAAAAAAAAGGAGGAAGTGATATAATTCTATTAAATTAAAATTATATTAAAAATATGTGGATTTTCATGTGTTAGCTGCTGATTCTTATATTCAACCTTGCAAATAGAATACTACTTTACAGTGTGGTTTGAAAAATCAAATTAATACAAAGGAGGGGTTTTGACATTTTAAAAAGTTCTAATTTTATTGATAACTCTCTAGAAGTCATTTCTTTCATATGCTATAATTTCTAGAAAAAAGAAAATCTGAGTGTATTATAATTCTAGCAAACCTTTACATTTCTCCAAAACTCATTCTTAGAAGACATGCTAAAAGTGTTCTTAATCAAAGTTAGAAGGCTAGGCCAGTTTAGTAAAGATTAAAGAGACTGACCTTCATTGTGTTTGCAGAACGTGAATAAGTCTCTTAACCAACTTCATATCTATTTCTTCTCTTATGAAATTAGAGCAGTACTCCTGATCATTTCAAAATGGTATTAAAACAGTATGTGAAGAAATGCCGTTATTAAAGCAAAGCAGAAATCCTGAATGTATTTTTCTTTGGAAGATATTTTAAATGCAGTGTATTAATTTCAGTGGAAAATAAGGCATATATTACTATCAGTACTGACTACACTAACAGATAATTCTTTTACTATAAAAAGCACAGAGAGATTGAAAGAATCAGTATCGTTGGTTTGCCTTGTAGTGTTTGAGATGGGGTCTTACTTGGTCACCCACATTGGTTTGAAACCTATGACCTCTATGCCTCACCATCCTGAATTCTGAGATTGTGGGCACAGGTACACACACACACACACACACACACACACACACACACACACATATCACAATAATAATAATAATAATGTTACTTTTGAAATAGTTGAAGTTTCCAAACATTTTACAATGATAGCTATAAATATCTGAGAATCTACACCAAAATCTCACAGAGCCATCTCCAGTGTTGGCTCTGGGGCTTAAAGATATAGAACTGATAACTGCTGCACATGAAGCAAATCCTCTTAAGTATAACACAATAGAGTTTGGGCCCGACAGTGTTCACGTTTGCATCTACCTGTGGTTCTAAAACACTGAGCATGAGTTTTTCTGAAATCTGGAACATGATGATTTTTATTTCAAAATGTCAGCATTTTACATCAACTACCATGAAATTTCCATGCTTCCTAACAGTTTACTATTCAGTGGTGGGAGAATGCACTGTTCCCAGCCTTTCTGTCTCCAATTTCCATTAATGTAGATGATAGTTTTCCCTTTTTTTTTGCCAGATCTGTAAATAATATGTGATGACATTTGGAATTCTCTTTTCTTTTGATAGGTATTTAGTGACTTGTTGACTGTGTTGGTCTTTTTTCTTCATTTGCCATTTTTTATTAGTTTTTAGATTATAGTTTAATTATAGCATATTTCCTTTCTCTATGGGGCCTGAGATCACATTTTTAGGCCTTAGGATTAGGGGCCCCAAATGGCCTTCAAACAATAATACTGTATTTTCTGATGTGTATCACAGCTGCAAGTAATTCTGGAGTTTCCCATTGAAATGTGATATAATTAAGCCTTCTCTATCACCATGTATAGACATCCAACTCCAACAATTTTAAGGAAATAAGCAAATCCAAACATGAGTAAAGAAGTAGAATTTATATGGCTGGTAATAGGAGGACAAACTTCAAAAGTCTCCTCTTAAATTTTAGTCTCTATCTTGAATCTTCGTTGGGCCATTTTTCAGTTTTCTAACATATGCAGTTAGGCTTTCAATATCTGGTGACAAAAGACATTGAAAATAATTTAGAAGCACATTCTACATCATAGCATCTTTATCAGAAAAGATAACTTTTCCCTACTGTTGTCCGAAGTCTAGCAAGTGAGTCTCAATGCCATTGTACTGGGTAGTATGAATGTCTGAAAGTCATTATGACCAGGGGGAGCAAAGATATGATAACTGTCTGGTTAAGTTATCTCAAACTCGGTGAAGTCAACAGCATCCAAGCCATATGGACATACATAGCATTAATACAATGGATCAATCAGAGTGTACATACATATTTTTCAACATGGTTCCTCTCTCATATTAAACTGGGATAGAGAAGAAAATGAGATTAACTTTTTTAGTGAGGCATGTTAAGGAATAAAGTCAATAATGAACACAATAAAGCAGTATGGCATTGTTAACAATGGATCCTGTTATTTCTAAAAATAAAATTGCTACTAGCTATTTTAGGATCATGTAGACAAATATATTTTTATTGTTCAATTTGTTGTTGGCAGTTTCCTGGAGAATGATTTATCTAGGATGACTTTATTTGAATATTTTGTAATCTCTTGAGTTTTTCTTTCTTAAAAGTATCTTAGTTTCTTTTCACATTTAATTAAAGGGTACTGTTTAGGGTCCTGCATACTAAACATAAAGAAAATACAAGACATACAAAGTATGTGCACATCTTTTGAAAAATTGGACTTCCAGAAATGCTGTTTGTACTATAATTGCATTTTCCAGGCAACTGTCCATGGTTGCATTTAATAACACTTGCTGATCCTCTAGAAATTCCATTTATTTCTCGGCACCCATTTTGGGCAGCTTACAACTGCTACTCCAGCTTTGGGGTATCCAAGATCTCATTCTGCTTTCTGTATGCACCTGTGCATGTGCATATGCTCAGACAGAGAGGCATAGACACACACACACACACACACACACACACACACACACACACAAAACACACACAACTACACACACAGAAATAATAAGCATCTTTTTATAAGATGCCTATCTGTCTAGTCCACAAACACTTATTTACAATATACTTATTCATAAAAGTATATTTACTAGAATTTCAATTATCCAATTTCAAAACAAATCATTGCCAAACTTTCATGTATACATTGAGCTTAAGTGTGAACTACACTTTCAGTCTTTCTACTTTCTACTGGAGCTAAAAAACAAAAGTGACAACACCCTATGCAAATACCAGTTGAATTTACATCAATGAAAAATTGGAGGCAGACAAGTGGCTATTAATAATATTGTCTACATGTTTGTGTGTATGCACATAAAGCTACATATTTCACCTTACCTTTATTTCTCTAATTTTTCTTTAGTGGAATAAATAGGAACAGTGCACCTTTTATATGAGACCTATAAAAATGGAACATGGTTGCTCACTGATTAAATAAAGGCAGTTGGTGAGACTAGCAGTCATTTATTGTATGCTCAGGGAGAAATAGATGTGTTACATAGAAATATTACATTTAGCGCTTTGAGCAACTTTCATAATGGTGTTCCTCATGTCTGTACCAGTTTCTAACACTCCTGAGATGCAGTGAAGAATTCTTCCTCTTTTCCCACATTTTTACCTGCTTTTGTTATTGTCTTGATGATGGCCATTCTAACTACAGTGGGATGGAAACTCAAAGCAATGTTAGTTTCTGTTTAATGGCTAAATACATGTTTGAAAATATCCAGTGGTCATTTGTGCTTCTGTCTATTCATCTCATTGGCCCATTAATTGATTGGAAGATTTAATTTTATGGCTGTGCATTTGTTTGGGGTCTCTGTGTGGATGTAGATCGTAAAATACGTCAATAATCATGAAAAGAAATGAGATCTGAAATGGATAAGAAAAAAAAAAAAAACAGTTCAAGCTAATCAATTGTCTCACTTATCCAGAGGGCCTGATCCAGTTCCATGGGGGCTATTGGTTTATAGTTCACGTGCTTCCACTAGTTTGGCTATTCGTCCCTGTGCTTTTTCCAATCATGGTCTCAACATCTCTCGCTCATACAATCCCTCCTCTTTCTTGCTGATTGGACTCCTGGATTCTACATGACAATAGAATACAGTGAGTGATAATTCCCAGAACGAAGCTGTACCTCCCACTAATCCTTCCACAAGGCCGACTGACTGATGAGAACTTTGATGACTAAAGAGGTTGGAATTTTGTAGGTCCCAAGGCTAACTACAACTTATCTTGAATTATCTTCAGCTGACTTTATAGCCATTCCTTGCCTACTCATGGTAGTGTCTGATCTAAAACCCTTGTGACTGTCAGGTAAAATATTTTGGAACATAATCAAGACCACTGGTCTGTGTATACCAACCAAAATTTAAGACCACTATCAGAAAGTTTCTGAGGACTCTATCAGAAATTTTCCAGCTTTGCTCTAACTTACCTGTCCAATGTTTCCACCAATGTATTTTGAAAGATGTCTTACTTACTATTTTCTGTGTTAAATTTTTATAAATCTTAATTAAACTATTGATATGTTGGAACATGGAATTTGCAGAAACCAGTCTGTGTTCCCAGGCCACCTTGAGGTGATAATTGGTGTCAATAGCATATGTGATGTTAAAGCAGAAAAGGAGCAACTGAGGGAGGGGGAGGGCCAAGGAGAGAGAAAGAGAGAGAGAGAGAGAGAGAGAGAGAGAGAGAGAGAGAGAGAGAGAGAGAGAGAAAGCAGAGGGAAGGAGGTTCAATGAGGACCCCCTTATGTATTCAATTTCATAATGAAACTATTACATTATATGTTAATTTTTGAAATGTCATAAAAATGAGATGGCTGATAATGATATAATTTATTTTATTGTAATAGTATTGGATGTATATAATTTTATATTTCATTAATTAGTATAGGAATTCCATCCTATTAACCAAGAGAATGTTACAATTACACTCTTGAAGTCAAATTTAGGACTTGACTGTGGATTTGTGGAACTATGATAAAGAAGTATACACAGTCCAGGGGGCCCATCTGTGAGAACTGCTACTGATATAAGCATTGAAAATGCAAAATTAAAAAAAAATAAATTACAAAGAATTAGAAAAACCATGCCTAGAAATTCTTCATGATGAAGACAGTTTAGAGAACAGGGGATTGGATCCCTCACTCATTAATTGTTTCATAGAATTAGACTGAACAGTTAAAATTTACAAAAATCCTATCAACTGTGAAGTTGTCAAGGGAACCAAAAATACACATTCTGGATAATAATGGGCTTAACACCACATTCACATAGCACTACAGATTCATGGGAGCATGCAAAGACTACTTCTGCAAAACTGAAACACCCAAGAACCACACATAACAACAGGAGGGCAAATTATAATACATACAATTCCAATATAAATAAATAAGCTAATTTGGATATCACTGGATTTTCATGGGTAGAATATGCAAAACTTTAAATTATACTATTAAACATCTTTAAAGAAAATTTGTATATTATCTTAGAGAAACTACACACACACACACACACACACACACACACACACACACACACACACATGAAACTGTTAGCTTCCTGAGTCAGATGAGGGAAACTGGCTTTGAAGTTTTCCTGAGATACCAGATTGTGGAAAATGGTTACTACATATAGTCAAGGATCTTTAATTCTATAACAAATAGAGATGGGATGAGAACTTATTAAAGATATTGTAAAGGTTGTTCATCACTCAGTTTATATATAGTAAACATGTTAGATGATTACTAAAGCTATTCCAAAATCTAGGGTAGGGTGCATAAGGAAGAGAGGTTTAAGCTTAATCTCAGGCTATCATGCAGATGTTTTCCATAGCAAAGTCTACCTTGTTAGTTTATCTACCTGAAGAATTATACCTCAAGTCCATCAGTTTCAAAAAGAGAATATATACTGAGAATAAATATAAGTGACACATCAAATCCAATACTGTATCTATCATGTACACTGTGTGTGAATATCATGAGAGGGCTCCTTCCATGAGAGAGTTAGGCATTCTACAAAGCAAACCTTCAGTGCAAAAGCCAGCTGTGCCCAGTGGCTCTGGCATCATGTTTGTCTGCTCCAGGGTCTTCATGAGTAACGATCCCTCTGCTAAGAAAGAGCTGGAAGAACTAGACCATTCAAGTCTTCGAAAGAAAATGGTACAGTGGTGTGCATCTGCACTACCTGCAGGCTGTGACTCAGCATTCTAAGGTACACAGCAATGCTGGTGTTTGTGGATGCAACAGGAGAGTTGTTTGTTCTTTACTCAATGTCTGTTAAGGATAGAAATTTGCAATAGTTAAAGCTACAGGGTTTAAAATAATGGGGCTACAGAGGGAGTTCCAGGAAAGGAACAAAGCTACACAGAGAAATCCTGCCTCAAAAAAACATATAATATATATGAATATATATATATATATATATATATATATATATATAATTTTAAATATAAATTTATATATATAAATGTACAAATGTGCTTTTCTTATAAGACATGGCTAGCACACATTTGGAGTCTAACTTTGAAATTTTCTTGAAGCATTTTTTTTAATGAAACAATTGAGTTAGTTTCAAATTATGTGTTGGGTAACATATTCAAGATTCATTTCCCGAGAAGGTATCTGAGAAAATCCTGAGTGGTATGATGGACTACAAATACAGTGGGTAGAATGAGCAAGAAGATGGAATAAAGGAACTCTATAGTGATATTTTATTTGTACTGAAATGTGATTTGTGTGTTAATAAATAAAGTTGCCTGGGGGTCAGAGCTTTTAGCAAGCCATAGAAAAAGCTGGGCGGCGGTGGTGCACACCTTTAATCCCAGGACTTGGTAGGCAGAGCTAGGTAGATCTCTGTGTGTTCAAGGACACAGCCAGCATTGGAGACACATGCCTTTAATCTCAATACCAACCATAGAAGACCTGGAGGTCTGTATAGAGGTCATGTGGTTGGGTTTACAACCAATGAGAAGGCAGAACAGAAACTCTATAAAACAAGACAGACACAGTAAATAGGTCTCTTTCAGAGAGGTACAGTGACAGTGAAGGGTAAGGTTTTTAGCTCTTAGCTATTGCTCTGACCTCTTGGCTTTCATCTCTGTATTGGCTCTGTGTTTCTTATTTAATAAGATGGTTACATCTACAGAACTCAATCAGAAAACATGGTAATGTTTTAGCAATAGTGTTATTAATTGTTCAAAAATTAAAACATACATCACATTTTCTTTTTGTCTTGGAATATTGCCTCAACTTTTATAAATATTGTTTTAGGTTCAGAGAAACAAAAAAAATAAGCAAAAACAGATTCAATGGAGTTATCTTTAAATATCTTCATTTGATTAAATGAAGAGAGAGAAAAATATCACAGAAATGGGAAGAGTGAGACTCAAAATCCTGACAATGAGTGAAGAAGGGAGGCCAAGCATGACCCACACTAAGGAGAATGACTTCTACAATCTGTCTGTACTATACCTCAGATGAACTTGTCCACATTCAGAAAACAAGGTAACCTGTTTTCTCAATGACCTTTTTACTCTTATTTCAATGTGACACCATGTTTTGCTTATTTTAAAACTATATTTCTTATACTGAGTCCCTAATATTTCTCCATCTTTTCCATCTATCAGAATGTATTTTAAAAGTTCTGTGCTGGTAAATCTGTCTTCCAGGCACATCTGTCCCTATCCTTCTTTTGCTTCCATGTTGGATCACAAGTCTCTTTTGCCAGGATTCTGCACAGGACTGAGTCAGAGCATCTGGATTCTGATCTCATGGCCCCTGGAAGATAAGCAGAAAATAAAAATTGTTCTGAATTCCCAAAGTCTTCACTAATAGGCATTTTGTAAAAGAAAAATAGTCCCTTTGTGCAATGGAAAAATGATGGAAATGATCACATTTAACCTTGAAATATTTGAAAAAAAAATGGAGCAGCATTGTAGACAGTTGGGGCCTTGACGTTTGTCCTCACACTGCAGGAGTGACAACAAGAATCAGTCACAGAAAGACTCAAACTTTTGGCATTTGAAAATAAATATTTATCTTGGCAAATTAGCAAATTTCAGTCTAATGACTTGAACAAGTCTATTTGGAAAACACGACATACTGGATTACAAAACTGTAGCAGAAGCCTTTTACATGCAAACAGGAACACATCTGCTCTGCAGAGCTGCATGCTGTGGAACATTGAGTCAAGAAAACACGGGTACAGAGTTATTTTTTTTCCCATTTAGAAAAAAATTAAGAAAGTATTGCAGCAGACAGGTCATTAAAATCGCTGAGTTAATCTATTGGCTTGAACAAAATGTACATACAGTACTGTTTTATATTGTAATGTCAGGGGCAATCACATTTTGGGACAGAAACTATGTGCCTTTTAAAAAAGACTAAAGACAAATGCTTTCTGTTAGATTTTTGTAAGTGAATTCTTTTGTCTTTCAAATCAAATATTTAAAGCCCTTGCAATGGGCAGAATGGGTTTAATACATAAAGTTGATCCCAACTTCCCATAAGTTACCTCCATTTCATTCATGCCAATTCACAAATTTAAACAGTACAAATAGTGAAAGAGTAGAACAGACCATTCCTCTTTATCCTATGCACTGGAGCATCTCAAATTTCAACATGTTCCCCACAGTATCCAACTTCTCTATCTATTTGTGTTTTTTTTTTTCATACACATTTCACATATACACCAACACACACATACACATACCCAGTGAATCTTTTGTAAGTATGGTCACAAATTCTTTGCAGTTGATCATAGTGACATGTGAATTCTCTTCATCTAAAAGGGTTTGTGCATAATTTTTGTAACTGGAAGCACTTGGGGTCAGTAAAACAAAACAAAAATTCGGTATGGCATCTTGGAATAGGTAATAATAATCCATGATATGTGTGGTGGCCTTCAAATGTACTAACAGGGCAATTAAACTTTAACTTCTGGTTCCCAACTTCTCTTCTCTGTATGTTTTGCTCCAGCATGAGCCGAAAGGATGCTGGCTACATAACTCCCAACAAGAGAGCAAAGCACAAGCCAGATTGTATCTCATCAAGAGCATGCTGCTCTGCTCACTGAACTCACCATCAAGAAGCAGAATTTATGCCTATATTTTCACCTGCTTCTAGAGTGTTCTTCAGTTTTATATATTTGTGGGAGGATAGATCACTGTGTTTATCTCATTATGAAAGCTTCTTTAGGATACCCTTACCATTAAGGACAAAGTCAGAGGCTTCCAAAACACTCTAAGAGCTCATGAGCACTTTCAGCAAAGTACAAAGCTAAACGGTAGCTTTTCTGTAACAAACATTCAAAGAAAGAAATCAAGAAAACAGTCTCTCAAATAATTTAAAAAGTAAACAAATAAGATACCTAGGGATGAATCTAACCAAAGAAATGAAAGACATCTGCAATGAAAGTGTGAGACACTAATAATGAATTGAAGAAGACATAGGACTTTGAACAACCCTTCTATGCTTCTGAATTGACATAATTTAGTATTGTGAAAATGGCTGTGTTACCAAAGTCAGTCTACAGGCTCAATAGAATCCTCATTAAAATCCTGTGATATTGTTCACAGCTATAGAAACAAAACAATCTTAGGGTTAATGGAGAACCACAAAACTCCACACACAGCACAAACAATCCTAAGCAAAAAGAACCCTGTAAGAGGTATAACAATATCTGACTTAAAATTATACCATACAGCCCTAGTTATACACCATGATAATGGCATAAAGAGATGTTTAGAACAAGGGGATGTATTAGAGGACTCAGAAATAAATTTACATAGATATAACAACCTAATTTTTGACAATGTTAGAAACAAACATTGAATGGAGAGACAGAGAGAAACTCCAACCAATGTTTTTGGGAAAGCTGGATTTCCATTTCTAAAAGAATTACCTTTCATTTCAAGTAAATATACACCAAAAATGGATCAAAGAGTTTGATATAGACCTTAAAATTATAGACAACATGGAAAAATACTTGAAGATTTAAACAGAGATAAAAGAGGTCTTGTGGAAAAGGACTCTAGTGGCACAGCGAATAATCCCAAGAACTGGTAAATGGTATTTTATTAAATTAGAGTTGACAAGGAAAACAAGCAGCAACATGAAGGAATAGCCCATAGAATGAGACAAAATGGTTTTCAACTATGCAATCTACAGGAATTAATGTCTCAAATCTATAAAGACCTCTAATTATTAAACATCTGCCCCCTCACAATGAACCTCATCAATACAATGAGCTGAGTAGGCAGATACTTTTCAAATAAATAAGTTAACATGGCCAATAAGTACTTGAATAGTTGTCCAATGCCTTTAGACATCAGAAAAATTACAATTACAACCAGGTTTCTTCTCAGCATAAACAAAATGGCCTTTAGGATAGTGCTCAAAAGTGCTGACTGGGAAATGAAGAATGATGAATGCTTGTGTGCTGCTGATGGTAAGTGAACGTGTGCAGCTGATGTGGCGATCAGTATGGTGATACCTCAGAAAACTAATATACTCACTAGGAGACACACTTATAAAACTCGTACATAGAAGTATCAAGGATACTAAGTCATTATTCCACAGAGGTATTTCCACAACCATGTTTATTTATGTTCTATTCATAACAGCTAAGATAAAAAACCAGTCTAGAGGTTTGTCCTCAAAGTAATGATTAAGTGCGATATATACACAAAGGAATTTTACTGAGCTGCAAAGAACAATTAAATTATGGTATTTACGAAGTAAGTAGATGGAACTATAGGTCATCATGTTATACAAAATAAACCAAACTCAAGAAGGTAAATATTGTGGTTTTATCTTATGACTACATCTAGATTTAAATACATACATATATGTTAAATACATACATATGTGTGTGCATCCTTTCAATTTCATGTCACATACATACTTTCTGCTTCCATTTACTATATATTCATATATGTACATGTTGTTTGTATATATGTGTGTGTGTGTGTGTGTGTGTGTGTGTATATGTGTGTGTGGGTGCATTGTTCATGTGTATTGTGTTATGTATGTATACTTACATGTATATACAAGGGTAATAATGTATTTAAATTTCATTAGATGAGAGTCTCAACTGCAGCAGAAAAGTGAGAAGTAATTACTAAGAAAACTTACCCTGAAGATCCTCTTCTTCTGGAACTTTTTGTTATCACAATCTCTTATTTTCTGGCTTGATCAATTACAAAAGAAGTGAGGAGAAGGAAAACAGCCATATGTATATTTACCTGTATAACAACATATTTTACAATGTGGACACACACACACATATATAATTGTGATAACATTATTTTATAGTGTTTATACAAGTCAATTCATATATAATTGTACAATGTTGTTGCTGGAATTTGTCTTCACACAACTGGAGGACTGAGTGATGCAGAACGTCTATGGCAGACATCTTTGTACATGATAAAGTCAAAGGCAAAGAATTTTATTAAGTAAACCTAGATGAAAATTGGTGAATTTGTGTTTGTTTGTTTTTTAACCACAGCACTGGAATCTATGTGTATTTTTGTTATTTGTTGGCATTTGAAGTAATGGGGTTCATTGTGATATTTTCATTTCTATATGTATACAGTACTGTGATTCTGGTTACCACCATGCTTCTGTCCTCATTTATCCTCCTTTCTTGTTGGTCAGTTGTACTGCAGATTTTTAGCTCTCTGTCAGCAGGAAAAGCAAATGGAATCCCAGGGTGGGGAGCTTCTTCCTCTCCTCATGTTCTCTTTGTTTTCTCCATTTTTATATTCTACCTCAGTTTCTTTTGCTATTAAACAAATTACTCCAAATGTATCAGCTTAATAGAACAGTCATATTTTATGTTTGTTTCTATATATGTTTATGGCAGTTTCCATGGATCAAATCAGAAGATGGTATGAGTTACCTCTGTTCTTTAGGGTCTTATAAGCTGAAATAAGGGTATCAACTAGAATGGTTCATAGGGTCATTGAAAATTTAATATCTTTCTAGCTAGATAGCTCATAGTGGTTCCTTTACTAAGACCAGTGAGAGCAAGTCTGACCTTCCTAAGCACTTTCAGAGGGTTTGATGAGGCCCACCAAGGTGACTTCCTTTGGATTTTTTTCAATTCAACTAGTTTGAGACAGTTATTTCACGTACAAATGTCCTTGAAATTTGTCATTCCACATAATCTAATTATGACATTGGCATTCATTAAGTTTTCAGTTCTCTTCCCTAGTTCAGGAGGAGATATCTTGGGTGTTATAATAAACCTCTGAATAATTAGAAGTCATCCTAGATATCTTTATACCATACAAACCATCCCAAAATACTTTCAATTTTTAGCTATATATTTTCATTCATAGGGTTATGTCTGCTGAACAAAATTGTTAAGGTATCCAACAAATTATTTGGAGAATTTACTAATACTAATAGACTTTATAATCTGATGACTATCAATATCCCTGTTTTTGCTCATATAAAAAAGTTACTAAACTTTTGAGCTTATACCTTAAAAGGTTCTATTCATTCATTTATAAATGTATTCAAAATGTTGTCAAATCTAGTTTTCAAGACTTATAGAATAATGTGGGATACACTTATGCACCTTGTTTAAGCAAGAGTAGCTGAAACCAGGACAGGCATCTACATATCTCTGATGGTGGATCTTCATTTTCGTCTAGACTAGATTTGATGTCAACTAAAAGACATGCCTTTTGTGGGTTTACAAGACAATTTCTTGGAGAAATTGACTGAAATTGAATGACCCTCTTGTAGAGTTGGTGGCATCTTCTGATGGTCTGGGTCAAAGGAAGACATAGGAAAAGCTCTTCCTTCTGCCTGTTTGCCTTCATCTCTTGCTACCAAGGGAGTCAATACTGTTGTTGTGGCTGCTCCACCACTGCCATCCTTTACTGAAATCAGAACCGAGCAGCTGTGACCTGCCATGGACTGAAGACCTCTGGTTCTCCAGGAATGCTCTAGAGACATTCAGCCTTATAAACCAAATAGCTACCAGATACAGCCTCTACAATGTGAAATGGTTATTAGAACTGCTGAAATTGGATTGTGCTGGCCAATCTAAAAAGATTCCTTTGTCAAAAATTATTTCTTTTACTTTTTTTAAATTTAATTTTATTTTATTTTACAATATAATTTAATTCTACATATCAGCCACAGATTCCCTTGTTCTCCTCCCTCCCGCCCCCCCTCTCCTTCCCCCCACACCACCCCCCATTCTTATCTCCTCCAGGGCAAAGAATCCCCGGAGGATTGAGATCAACCTGGTAGACTCAGTCCAGGCAGGTCCAGTCCACTCCTCCCAGGCTGAGCCAAGCGACCCTGCATAAGCCCCAGGTTTCAAACAGTCAACTCACACACTGAGCACAGGACCCGGTCCCACTGCCTGGATGCCTCCCAAACAGATCAAGCCAATCAACTGTCTCACCTATTCAGAGGGCCTGATCCAGTTGGGGGCTCCTCAGCCACTGGTTCATAGTTCATATGTTTCCATTCGTTTGGCTATTTGTCCCTGTGCTTTATCCAACCTTGGTCTCAACAATTCTCGCTCATATAAACCCTCCTCTTTCTCGCCAATTGGACTCCCGGAGCTCCACCGGGGGCCTAGCCATGGATCTCTGCATCCAGTTCCCTCAGTCATTGGATGGAGTTTCTAGCATGACAATTAGGGTGTTTGGCCATCCTATCACCAGAGTAGGTCAGTTTGGGCTGTCTCTCGACCATTGCTAGCAGTCTATTGTGGGGGTATCTTTGTGGATTTCTGTGGGCCTCTCTAGCACTTTGCTTCTTCCTATTTTCATATGGTCTTCATTTACCATGGTCTCCTATTCCTTGCTCTCCCTCTCTGTTGTTGATCCAGCTGGGATCTCCCGCTCCCCCAAGCTCTCTTTCCCTTGACCCTCGTCTTTCATTACCCCCACTCACGTCCAGGCTGTTCTTGTAGATCTCATCCTTTTCTCCATCATTGGGTGATCCCTGTGTCTTTCTTGGGGTCCTGTTTTCCAGGTAGCTTCCCTGGTGTTGTGAGTAGCAGTCCAGTCATCCTTGTTCCACATCTAGTGTCCTCCTATGAGTGAGTACATACCATGTTTGTCTTTCTGAGTCTGGGTTACCTCACTCAGGATGATTTTTTTCTAAATCCATCCATTTGCCTGCAAACCTCAGGATGTCATTGTTTTTCTCTGCTGAGTAGTATTCTATTGTGTATATGTACCACATTTTATTTATCCATTCTTCAGTTGAAGGGCATCTAGGTTGATTCCAGGTTCTGGCTATTACAAACAATGCTGATATGAACATAGCTGAGCAAGTGCCCTTGTGGTATGTTTGAGCATTCCTTGGGTATATGCCCAAGAGTGTTATAGCTGGATCTTGGGGGAGATTGATTCCCAATTTTCTAAGAAAGCACCAATTTGATTTCCAAAGTGGTTGTACAAGCTTGACTCAAATGGACTTAATCGATATCTACAGAACATTCCACCCTAACAAAAAAGAATATACCTTCTTCTCAGCACCCCATGGAACCTTCTCTAAAATCTACCACATACTTGGCCACAAAGCAAATCTCAACATATACAAAACAATTGGAATAACTCCTGTGTTCTATCAGACCACCATTGTTTAAAGTTAGATTTCAACAACAACAAAAACTACAGAAAACATACAATCTCATGGAAACTGAATAATGCTCAGCTGAATCACCAATGGGTTAAGGAAGAAATAAAGAAAGAAATTAAAGACTTCCTAGAGATCAATGAAAATGAAGACACCACATACCCAAACTTATGGGACACTATGAAAGCAGTGCTAAGAGGGAAATTCATAGCACTAAATGCCCACATAAAGAAATTGGAGAAATCTCACACTAGTGACTTAACAGCACACCTGAAAGCTCTAGAACAAGAAGAAGCAAAGTCTCCCAGGAAGAATAGACGCCAGGAAATTATCAAAGTGAGAGCTGAAATCAATAAAATAGAAACAAAGAGAACAATACAAAAAATAAATGCAAAAAATAAAAAATAAAAAAAATAAATGAAACAAAGAGTTGGTTCTTTGAGAAAATCAACAAGTTAGACAAGCCCTTTTCCAAACTAACCAAAAGACAGAGAGAGAGCATCCAAATTAACAAAATCAGAAATGAAAAGGGAGACATAACAACAGACATTGAGGAAATCCAGAGAATCATCAGGTCATACTTCAAAAACCTCTACTCTTTTACTTTTTGAAATTATATCATTTCCTCTTTCCCTTTCTTCCCTCTTTCCAAACTCTTCTTTAAATATCTCCTTGCACTTTCAAATTCATGCTTTTTTCATTAACTACTGGTGTGTGTGTGTGTGTGTGTGTGTGTGTGTGTGTGTGTGTGTGTGTGTATGTGTGCTCTTAAATATACAAATACAACCTGTTTAGTCTCTACAATGTTACTTACATGTATGGTTTCAGGGCTGATTATTTAGCACTGGTGTGTTCATTGCTTTTTAATATTAATTAATTAATATTCTTTCTATCCATTCTGCTCTTCTAGAGAACACTGACTAATACAATATCTAATCTTTACAAGAAACCATGCAAGTACATATATCACTAAGAGTGGATAGGGGGACACAGGAAATATGAATCTGTCAAGTACAAGGTATAAGAATGAGGAATAAATAAGTTTTGAGTTGAAGGAAAGGCACAGAGTAGCTGCTCAAGTTTCTAGACCACCAAAAAGGTCAAAGGAAGGTGCAGGGACATTGGTAGAGTTATCTGAGCCAATGATGCAGAGTGAGGTTTAAGAATACTATGATCTACATTGAAGCAAACTCTGATCCTACACTAGCGTGCCAAAATATTCATTCACAGGGTCTCTCTGTTCCTTTAAGAATGGTGGGAAAAATATTTAAATGTTTCTATATTTTTCTATGTATATACACCTATAATTGTGTATACATATATTTTTGTTTATGCATTTTTATTTACATGTGTTCTTGACTGTTTATGTTCATGGATTTATGGTTGAGCTTATTTTGTGTATTCATATGTTTACATTGCTGTTTTTATGTTTTTAACTACCAAGTATAATACTTAATGATGATAATTATGCTGAGCTCCATTTTCAAGTATTAACACAGATCAAATGTAACTCAGCACAATATATCACAAAAGATACAACAGCAGACATTGAGGATTGAAACTCGCATATCTGGTAATGCACATCTTCTTTTAATTCAAAACTTTGGTTTGTTCATATTTTCATATTTGTGGATTTTCCGCACTCAATGTGACCCCATATGTACCTGAGGCAAGATGCAGTGTAGCAGAGGGACACAAAACATTGAGAAGTCAAAATTTGCAGCGAGGAAACAATGTGCTGCACTGGCCTTTTATTTTTTTTGATTTACCAAACTGTCTAAGAAGGTGGAATTCTTTTCTTCTAAAATATAGGGCATAGGATTTCAAACTCATGACCATCCCATCACCCTCTTTCTTGTGACAACTACTAGGCATAACATCATTTATTATTTATTTAAGTTCTCTTTCTGTAGCAAAAAAATACTGCCAGCTTTGTTATATTTGATTTATGGTACCAAGAACAATGGGTAAAAATTTTCAGATATCTGTTTCATCTATTGAATGAAAAAGGTGTGCTGTGTCACTTGTAAAGCCTATGAGAACAAAGTGATACAGATGACAGAGTATTAGCATTTTTTGTCATACATAGGTGCTTATCAATATCTTATACTTAACATCATTTTACCATTCTGTTTTTCCTCCATGGTTGAAATGTGTTGCTCTCCTATCATGCTCTATTACAGTTTTCATGTTTGATACTGAGATGCACTTTGTTTTCCTCAGAATCTGATATTCCACCCAAATGTCTCAACATTTTTTGTGATTATTACTTCAGTGTTGAATCTACCACAGACACAAAGCAAATAAAGGACAAAACTAGCTTATAAAGGACAAAACTAGCACTAACCATTTATACTCATTCTGCTTATTATAGCATAATGAGTACTGGTCAACTCCCTGAGATTCAAGGTTGCAAATTTCCATTCTAATGTACTTAGTGTCTGAAAGAATTTTGTGGCGTAGGGCCAGCAATGCTCTTCACAGCCATGTTCACTTGCCATTCCAAGATCAGGAGAATGAATATATCTAAGAAGGGTTATTAGAATGTCTTACAGTCTGTGGTCCAGTTACTCTAACAATGGCTGTCTACCAATAATAGAAGGTCCAAGAATCCACTAATTGTTGAGTCCACAAGGCTGAATGTCTGAGCTGGTTTTGAGTATATGCCAGAATCCTGAAGATGTAGGCTCTAATGCCTGTGAAGGAATAGACTTTTAGCAAGAGCAAGAGCAAGCAGGCAAAATGAGTGCTTTCTTCTTTCATGTCATTTGTACGGGCTGCCAGCCTGAGATGTACCCCAGATTAAAAGTGGGCCTTCCCTTTGTCTAAGAGATTGGTTCATTTTATAAGGTAAAGAGTCTGTTCTATCACGTTTTCTGATAATAAAACAATGATATTGAAAGTTTCCATAGTATGCTGTGGGATGTATGGCAAATGTGTTGCTGATTAATCAATAAAACACTGATTGGCCGTTGGCTAGGCAGGAAGTATAGGCGGGGCAAGGAGGAGAATAAAGCTGGGAAGTGGAAGGCTGAGTCAGAGAGACACTGCCAGCCACCACGATGAGAAACAGCATGTGAAGATGCCGGTAAGCCACGAGCCATGTGGCAAGGTATAGATTAATGGAAATGGATTAATTTAAGCTATAAGAACAGTTAGCAAGAAGCCTGCCACGGCCATACAGTATGAAAGCAATATAAGTCTCTGTGTGTGTTTACTTGGTCGGGTCTGAGAGGCTGTGGGACCGGCAGGTGAGAGAGATTTGTCCTGACTGTGGGCCAGGCAGGAAAACTCTACCTACAATAGTATGTACTCCATCAATATGTACATAAATACTCCATAAATATGTACATCATATGCTCATTAAGATTTAAAACTTATATAACCAATATGAGTAAAAATTATCATCTAGTTTCTATAGTTTAAAGAGTTAATCTTAAATTATGTTGATTTGAGGAGTAAATCAATACATAGACTCTAGGGTTTATATGATCTACGTATGGTGATTCATAACCATGGAAATATTTAATTGCTTTTTACTGCATTCTTATTTCAAGTTCCTGCTCACTAAACTTAAAACATTTTTTTTCAGCCGGGCGGTGGTGGCGCACGCCTTTAATCCCAGCACTCGGGAGGCAGAGCCAGGCGGATCTCTGTGAGTTCGAGGCCAGCCTGGGCTACCAAGTGAGTTCCAGGAAAGGCGCAAAGCTACACAGAGAAACCCTGTCTCGAAAAACCAAAAAAAAAAAAACAAAAACTTTTTTTTCCTCTTGTAGAACAGATGTCTGGAATATGAATAGTGCCTCTGGGCTTTTTGAAATGATTATTAATTTTAAAAAACAACAAATTTCATTTTGACATTTCCATTATGTTTGATCATATTATAATTCTTCTATCTTTTCCCCTTATATATTCTTCTATACAACTTCTCCTCTTATTGTCATATTCCTCTTTTCCACACAAATTCCACACATGAGAGAAACAGGTGACTCATTTCATTGTGAGACTAGCATATTTTGGTTAAAATGAGATTTTCTTAGTTTGGGCTTCTTGAGAACTTAACTGACTCATGTGGGACAGTGACTAAGCATCCCATAGTCCACAGTGAGAATTAGCTAGTTCTTCCCTAATGGAAACCATGATCTATTTCCTTCCATTTTGTAAGTAAAATAGTTTTATTTTCTATTTAAAACCTTTAAACTTTTTTTTCTTGTTTGTTGAATTGAAAGAATTATCTGCATATCTACCTAAGTGTGGGATGTCTCCTGTTCATTGTTAATGTAAATCACAATCAAATTTGAACAAATGTAGGAGCGCAGCCTTGCATAGCCAAGGACAAATCACACTCTGGGAGGTTAGAAATCTTTAGCATAAAATATGATGTACCAAGGATGAGAAGATAAGTTCCATGCTTTTCCTGGATAGTTCAGGGAGCACATACTTCAGAATGCTGACTTTGTGCCAACATATCAACTTGGATAAAAGTTTGTATTATACTTAGAGCCATCTCATTTGTGAATATATAAAAGGATATTTTAAAATTTCCTGTGTGAGTTATTGAAATTCACTAGAAGATATGTATCTTGCTTTTCCAAGAAAAATATTTTCATCATAACACGTTTAACAAAAATGTTGGAAGCATGGCAGTATTTTCATTCAGTATGCCAATTCCATGCCTGTTTTATAAGCTCAGATGTTTGCAGTGTGGTGAGAATGTTAAACCACAACTCATAAAATGAAAGAGCTAACGGAAAATCTCACTTGTATTTCTGAAATATGCCAACTATTTATATTTACATGTTTAATTTCCAAGCCAAATCCTGACATCACATAATTCTGTGCATTGCATATGGGATCTGTGGACTAAAGCATCTTCCTTCTTATGTCAGAGGTATACTTTAAAGCAAAAACAAAATAAAATAGAAAACCATCCAGCAGAAAACAAATGAAGTCATTTCACACTTGAAACTTAGTGGAGGAATAATTATATACTAATCCTTCCTGGAAGACACATTCAATATATCAAGTATAGATTTCTCTAATCTGATACAAAATAGCTAGAGAAACAGAAATAATGAAAGTTATAGCATGAATCTTAAAAGGTCCTATTAATAAAAACAAACCTGAAGCCAGGTATTGGGGTGAATGCTGGAAGATTAGAGAAGCAGAACAAGCCACAGCCACCTCACCTCACTAATTCCTCAGCTGATCCTGTTCCCTCAAACTGGAAGCCTCTGAGTCCTCATCCAAATGAATCTCAGCTGAACTGCTGCTCAAAAGCCTAAAAGCTTAACCAGACTCTAGCTCCAGGTCCTCATGCCTTATATACCTTTGTGCTTCCTGCCATCACTTCCTGGGATTAAAGGCATGTGTCACCATGCCTGGTTGTTTCCAGTGTGGCTTTGAACTCACAGAGATCTCTGCCTCCAGAATGCTAGGATTAAAGATGTGTGTTCCACCATTTTCTGGCCTCTATGTCTATCTAGTGGCTGTTCTGTTCTCTGAACCCAGATAAGTTTATTAAGGTGCACGATATATTGGGGAACACAATATCACCACAGAAAGGTTACCTACCCATACATTAATGGTGCTTGCTCTAAGAAATGAGACTATTGGATTTCACCTTAGAGTTTTAGCATTTCACTTTTTATTTATTTTAACTTTCCATATATACCTTAGAGACTGGGGCAGAGAGGAAGTGGTATCACCTTTTTAAACTTTGTTACCTCATGACTTGTATTATGATCACTAGGGACAAAAAATTAACACAAGAGAACTTAGCATCCAAACAACATGGCAAACAATTGAACAACAAACCAAAGAGCTTTCATTGCCCTGAGATGGTGAACGACAACATGGCCAAAAAGACAAATATAAACAAAAAAATATCTAACCTCAAATAACTGAAATGCATTTATTGCTAATTTTTTGATGACTCATAGCATACTTAAAACTTATTTTTAAGGAAGAATCTTTTCTTGTACAAAATCCCCTACGACTTTGAGTCTTTTCTTTATCAGAACACATTGATATAATAAACAAATTCTCAACTTTCTTTCATTTATCTATTACCTTAGCTATCTGTTCCTACAATACCATAAAAAATGTGCTTGATAGTCATTGCTTGCTGAGGTTAGCAGAAATATTAAAATATTCCTTCTCTTTGCTTTCTCTGTTTTGAGACTAGAGGACAACATGCTTTTGTGGAAGAAACAAGTAAGGGTGGTTGAAGCTCCTGAAAGAAAACATGAAGACAGGGTGTTTTTCAAGACCTATTATGACAAATGGTGCTGCTAGTTACTGTATGGGAACAAGTAATTTCTGCTGTGGAACTGGGGTTATGAGGTGAAGTCACAGTGAACAAGCAACTGTGTCTGTTCCTGCCATCAATAGAAATGTTAGAAACCTCCAACAAGGCGCATCATATGATAAATGCTGCAGATCAGACATAGATAGAGATTGTAGACACAAGAATCAAGGATAACTTCCAGTCGTAGAATAGAAAAGTCTTCATTGAATCACAGTGTTAAAAGTAGACTGTGAGAAATGGGAGTGTACTAGAAGAACAGATGGTCAGGAAGATGATGTCAGAAATCACAACACATTCAACAATGGCTACAGAGTTCCAAAAAAGCTTTATTTGACAAAGAAAATATGCTCACGTCAACTATTCAAAACATAATGACTAAAAATATCAAACATTTGTTATCATAACAAATTAATAAATTACTCAGTACCTCAGACCATCATGGTATCTAGGTAATAATCGAGTAGATCAGTCACAGAGTCAGGGCACAGAAAGGCACCTCTGGTCTGTCTTAGGCTGTCCTTTGTCTGCAATACTTCTGAGTGAGCCCAGGATTGACTGGGCTCTGGATTTCTCTGAATGTCATGGCATTGTGAAGTATCCCAAGCGAGCTTCCCTGGGACACCTGAGGTCTAACAAGAGCAGATGGAGTTGCTCAAGGCTGTCTGAGGCCTGGGTTTGAAAACCGCATGGAGCAGTGTTTTGCTATATCTCACTGGTGAGAACATTTCACAAGACCAGTCCAGAGGGGACAAACCCCACGGAGAAAGCATGAGTAACATGAAGATGTTGCATTTGGGATGCACATGAAGTACACAGTCATAGCCACAAACCATATACAGCGCAAATGGACACATGAGCATATCCTGGGAGCCTTAGATTAGCCCAGAAGTTGTAAAAAAAAAAAAAAAAAAAAAAGAGCTATCTGGTTTGAACGACTGTTCAAGAAGTCAGTCTAGGTTTATGACTTACAACTGTCTTTCATTGTTTCCAATAAATGACCCAAGATCAAGTTAAGCAGGTGAGGCAGTATCAAAAATGACACTGCTAAGACCAAATCTCAATCTGTCCTGTGCTGATGGACAGGGGTTCACTGATAAGGATATAATGAAGAATGGATACAGTTGGAGACCCAGGTATAGCTTAGGTTTCTTACCAGACACTTTTTTGTTTGTTTGTTATCAGCAACAGTCATCTGTTTAATGACATTTTTAATTATTTTATTTCTGAGATTATAATTACATAATTTTCTTTTCTGTTTCCTCCTCCAAACCCTTATATATAATCCTCCTTGCTCTATTTCAAATTCATGGCCTCTTTTATCACTAACTGTTGTTACATGCATATATGTGGATACCCTAAACTCAACCTTCTGAGTCTGTATAATGCTACTTTTTCCTAAATTTAACCTCAGTCTACATAATGTTACTTGTATGTATGTTTTCAGGGCTCACTATTTTTAAAGAGATTATGTAATGTCTACAGATAGTTTTGTTTGCCTGGGTTGAGGTTTCTCTTAAGTACATATTGCTTTTTGTATTTTCATACAAAACTATGATGTGTTAAGCATGAGCACATTGATCTTCATTCAGATCCCAGATTGCTCACCATTGCACCAAGGAAACCACACATGTTCTTCATTCAATATCACGACTTTACAATGGACTTTGAATGCCTGAGACTCTCCATGCAGCAGCTGACATCTTATCCATTCATTGTAGAGCTGTGAGAAGAGAGAAATGATGATCATTTTGAAGCATGCGGTCCCACCAAGGGGAAAGAGCCATAGCCAAGAAGGAGAGGGCAGATACAGGATGATGTTGGTGCTAGAAACAGTTCCTATAAGGTCATAACAGTATTATAGTTTACCATATAGATCTGCCCAGGTCCAACTTGTCTTCTTCCTGTCTTGGAAGTTCTGTGGGAAAAGTTTTAAAAAACTGATCATTTCACAGGCACATTAGGGAATCACAATGTGGGGAGGAGAATTCAAAACTTTCCTACTGCATCTTCCTATTCACAGAACGTGGAAGTGTCCAAGTAGGATGAGAAATCTGATGCAGACAGGCAAGCTCACAGCTTTCATTGGCCATTTTTGGATGACCTTACATAGCTATCATTTTGGGAACAGCATCCTTGAGTAGAATCAATCTTTGTGTACTTAACATGGACAGATCCTTCACTGTCTGTTGACCATGAGATGTCCAGTTTTTCAAAGGTTTTCCTTCAGCCCTTCCTCCCCTCTCTCATGCTCATTTGCATAATCCCTACATGCATGCTGGCCTTAGCAAAATATGCTATCTACTATTAGTTCTTTCTACTAATTATAAGATTAACAGAAAAATAAATTTTCTTTGTCACAGAACAGTGTGTGAGAAGCCCATTTGTTTATGCATATGAGATACTAAATTTATATTTTTGCAATCTACAAAACCAGGGAAATATTAATACAGAATGAGAGTAACATTAAGATATCTAGTGGGGCTTTTGCACACACAAAAGAGCTGTGAGTTCACTACTACTTCCCCATCTCTCCTGCGGGCTCAGTCAGCCCCTTTCCAGGATCTGTGTCAGGGATTTTACAGTTCCTCTCAAACTTCTGTTGTTTTAAGATCTGATTTTTACCTCTAAGCAAATATTTCCACATCCTGCTGAGTAGACACGCGCTTTCGAGATAATAACTGGAAATCATGGTCACTTGGTGTCATCAGTTCTGGTTTCGACACATCAAGGCACCTGTTAAACTCTAGATTATAATAGCAAAGGTCATTGAATGCAATTAAATCAAATGATCATTGGAAGTTGTGTGTGAATTATAAAATAAAATGTGAATGATTAAAAGCAAGCACAAGGATGTATTTATACACAGTTAAACCATTAAAGTCAATTGAAAATTGATCCTACATACTATACAAAAGAGATGTTAAAGTAAAACTGTGTGAGCTACATAGCTCAGTGAGGAAGAGTGTTTTTGCAAAGCCTGAAAACCTGAAGTTAATCAGGTTTGGAATCAACATGGTAGAATGCAGGGACTGATGCCTGTAAGTTATCTCCCGACTGCCACACCTCCTTCATGGCATGTGGGTGCATGCACACACACACACACACACACACACACATCACACACACAGGCACACAAACACACACAGAGGCACACAAACATACAAATATGTGTAAAACACTTTTCAAGTGAATTGTATCACAGGGGCAATAAATTTAACATGTAGTAAAATGAGCAGTATATACAATATTTTCATAATTATATTAAAAATGAATGGTTAAATATACCATATTAAACATGTTCACATAGAGGGTGGTATATTCTGTTCAGACAAACAATTAAACAAAGCTGGATTATTTTATATTCTAATGAAGATGTCAAGGTTGAGAAAATTGCCCTACCTCCATAAAGAAATGGTGTACCATGGCCAGGCGGTGGTGGCGCACGCCTTTAATCCCTTTAATCTCGGCACTTGGGAGGCAGAGCCAGGCGGATCGCTGTGAGTTCGAGGCCAGCCTGGGCTACCAAGTGAGTTCCAGGAAAGGCGCAAAGCTACAGAGAAACCCTGTCTCGAAAAACCAAAAAAAAAAAAAAAAAAGGAATGGTGTACCATCACACTAAATATGATTATCACCTGAAAAGTTATTGTTGCTGCCTAAGTCACACTACATGTGATTAAAAATGTCATGTAAATGATTATGTAAATAAAAATTGAAGGGATAAATGAATGTCATAAGGGACATAAATGTTAGACTGTGTAAATGCCTTCACCACCACTATACTATTTCCACATCTTTTTTTTTTTTTTTTTTTTTTTTTGGTTTTTCGAGACAGGGTTTCTCTGTGTAGCTTTGCGCCTTTCCTGGAACTCACTTGGTAGCCCAGGCTGGCTTCGAACTCACAGAGATCCTCCTGGCTCTGCCTCCCGAGTGTTGGGATTAAAGGCATGTGCCACCACCGCCCGGCATATTTCTACATCTTTTAACAAATATACATGTTTTTCCAAGAGATTTAAAGAATATACCAGAAATGTGTCTTTATTTATTAACAACATTAGATTCACATAACTATTCTAGGATGTTTCTCCATCAAAAAACAATCCACTAAAATTCAATTTCCTATGCATATTTAAGTAAGTTGTACCTTTTAATTTTATTTACTATATGCAGAAATATAGTCACTCCAAACCATCATGAAATTCCCCATGATACCAGAGGAAATGAGTGTGAATTAATGCTTTTGAAAAAAGTTTATATGGCCAACTGCTTTCCCAGGTTATTTTTCATTCTCCCTGAAGCATACAAAGGGAAAGAATTTATTTAATTTAAACATGTGCTTATAATAAGTTTGGACAAAGAACGTGCATTAGGACTCAAGTCCAGCAAGAACTGAAGAGTGCTGGCTTATATCATAGCTGGAGAGAGAAGTTTGAAAGGGTTAAGGTGATAGTCTTGGCCCCTTAAGAAATCACAGAAATACTCCCACTCCATCCCCATATTTTAAGGATCACTGATGCTTAGAGATATCTGTATCCCACATTCAATCCTTGCTTCTGACTCCTTCAGTCTCTAATCTCCAAAGTTCATTTCCACTTACAGAGAGCCAACGATACAAGTTTATCTACAACAAGAAACACTGAAATGAAGCAGACTACTGAGTAATGATAGCTTGTTCACATGAAGGGAATGAGACTGTGATTGACCACTTGTGTGGTCACAACTCATGATGTTCACGTCATCAGTTCTGGTTTTGACACATCAAGGTGCCTATTAAACTCTGGGTTATGATAGCAAAAGCCATCGAACGTAATTAAACAGAATGATCCCTGGAAGTTGTGTGTGAATTATAAAATAAAAGCAGACAAATAAACACAAGAGCGAAGATGTATTTAATATTCAGTTAAACCGTCAAAGTTAAGTTAAAAATGAATCCTACATACTACATAAAAGATGTGTTAAAGAAAAACTGTGTAAGCTAATTGTGTATTTTGTCTGTCCTTGTGACTCTAACTACCATCTCCAGGACACATATGAAGACAGAGGGTAAGAAGGGCTGCTAGATTTCTCTTCCTTTTTACACAAGGATCAGGGTGCCCTATCTGAGATAAAGAGAAACAAAGAGAGTGAGCGAGATAGAGAGAAACAGAGAGGGGAGAAGAGGAGAGAGAGAAGAGGACTGGGAAACAGAAGAGGAGAAGAGGGAAGACAAGAGGAGAAGAGCACCTTGAGGTTGGAATTAGTCAGTCTTCCCATGAAATTATGAATTTATTTCTATTCATGGATCCATAATCCTATGACTATAAAAAAGCACTGTCTCAAAGACTATTGCTGTTTGGACTGTAATGCCCAGGAGATAATATTTGCTTTTAGGATTCCATTATAGGGGAAAGGAGCAGGCACAGTATTAGGGAGAAAAAAGATTCGGACTTTATTTCTCAAGTTTTTTTCAATGCATGCTGTGACAGATATTAAATATCACACTTTAGACAAAAGCTTTATTTTATTCCACTTGTACAATCATAAAAATATACCATAGCTAATTAAACACATACATTTTATTTCTTTTTTTTCATACTTTTTATTTCTACTTGTGGTTCTTGGGTTCAAGATCAGGGTTGCTGTGTAGGGTGGCCTCTCTCCATGGTATCATTCACAAGACTTAGAGCCGAAGTGTTAAAGCTGTTCTTTGTGCTTCTATCTTTTTAGCAGCACATAGGTAGGAATTTAGGGCTCCACATTTTGTTTAATGGGTCATCTTTTGCTCTCTCTTTGGACTGCATTTTCACTGCCTTTCAGTAATATGTGTGTCCCTAAGTGTAGTAACTTCCCAGATTAGGTGGTAAATCTTTCCTGCATGCCCCACTGTTTTTATGCAAATAGAAATTCAACTGCCAGTTCCACAAGAAGCTTATCTAAACTTACAAGCATAAATAAGGAGGGTTCTTACCAGAGTAAAGTCATTGAAGAATCCAAAGAGCGAAGATTAATTAAAGGTCAATAGAATAGGAATTCTGTGAGGGGGGTTGCTAGATTTCTAGTACTCCTTTCAAAAGGCTGGGGGTACCCTAACCTAGTGAGAGAGAATTTCATACGTACACCCAGCAGCTTGACATGTGTTCTCCCAAGTGGGAGCCACAGTGTTGACTCATACCAAAGGAAGACTGATAGAACATCCTTGGCAGCAGAATGAAGAACTGCAGCTGAGGAGTCACAGGGCTTCCAGCTGGAAACAGACAGGTCAAAGTGCGTGCCTCTCAGGGGCTGGGTGTGATATGTGTGGGCAACAGGGCAGGAGCCTGAGGTCAGTCACAGTGATCTCTACCTAGTTGAAGTCCTCCCATAGAAATACGGTTTCATTAGTGGCTATTTGTGACCAAAGCAAATGCCAAATTCTAGTGGCTGGGCCACAGGGACAAATCACTCACGTCGTGGAAGCTACACTTTCGTTGAACCAACAAGCCTTCAAGAAACATACAAAATACAAAAGAAGCTTTAAATATTTGATAGGCACAGGATACTAGCCAGAGCTGTGGCTGCAGAGCCAGCCAAGAAGGAAAGATCTTCATTCACGTTTGCATTCACGTCTCTCCTTTCAGCTAAATCAAGGAGTGCATTGGCTTGAATGTGAAATGTTCCCCCAAGACCTCATGTGCTTGAACATTTGGTCACAGCTGGTGGAATTGTGTGGGAAGACTATGGAATCTCTGAGGGGTGGAGAAGGGCCGAAGGAAATGATAACCAGAGCAGGTCTTGAGATTTTATAGGCCAGCCTCATATCACGTTCAGTTTCTGCTGGTGGAGGGTAGCTGCAATGTGACCAGCTGGCCACCATCTTCTGCTGCAACGTCTCCGTGGTGTACTGTATTTCCATATGCCAAAGCCCTTCCTCCTTTAAGTTGCCTCCTGTATGGTTGGTAACAAGACAGGTAACTTATGCACAGGATGAGAAGCAGCCTGTGGTACTGGAAACAAGACGGAGTTAGAAAAATTGTGAAACCAACCCCAATTATTTTACCTGCTAGACCGATGTCATTTTGAGTCTAATAGCTGGCAGAGGAATAGGAAGTCTCATTGCCTTGAACAAAGAATGAAAGTACAATTACTGACACTGGGCACTTTAATTTGCTGAAGTCATGAGTTTTCAATTTTAACCATAGATTTTTCACTATCTAAAAGAGAAAAAGTTTCTCCACACTATTTATATAGTTTCGTGTAATTAAAAAATGAACTCTTCTATTAAAGTGAAGTAGTTACTTGATAAACAGAAAGAAAACGTATTATCTTTCTTCACCATGACACAGAAACTTGGGAATTTGGGGTAATAGCCTGCTGCCTAGTGCTACAGTTTGTATATGAAATACCCCTAAATTTTATGAGTTTAGAGGGCTGTTTTCCAAAGGTGCTATTGGGTGGGGGTGAAACATAAAGATGAGGTCCTCCTGAGAAGTCTTTAGGCCTTTAGGAACATACTCTGAAAGAAATCATGGAACTCAAATCTTCTCTTCACTCCCTATTCCCAGCCACAATGAGATTTGCTTTGTTCTAACTGTCATAATTTCACCACAGGTCTATAACTACTGGAACATGGACATGAAATTTTGAAATCTGTGAGCCAAAATAAAATGTTTTACTTTACATAACTTGATTACATCTGGAATCTTTCACTATAGTAATATAAATCTGACTAATACACTTACCTGCTCTGGGATGGTCTGTATGTCAAGTGTGTTGCTGATTGGTCAATAAATAAATCAGTGATTGGCCAGTAGCCAGGCAGGAAGTATAGGTGGGACAAGGAGGAGAATAAAGCTGGGAAGAGGAAGGATGAGTCAGAGACACTGCCAGCTGCCACCATGACAAGCTGCATGTGAAGATGCTGGTAAGCCACGAGCCGTGTGGCAAGATATACATTTATAGAAATGAATTAATTTAAGCTGTAAGAACAGTTAGCAAGAAGCCTGCCACGGCCATACAGTTTGTAAGCAATATAAGACTCTATGTTTACTTGGTTGGGTCTGAGCGGCTGTGGGACTGGCAGGTGAGAGAGATTTGTCCTGACTGTGGGCCAGGCAGGAAAACTCTAGCTACATTTACCTTTTAACACATAGCTACAGATAGAAAGACAGCAGATGAAAGCACATAGGATTATCAAGAATTCAAGTTAATATGCAAGCAATACACAGATGTTTTGTAGATTACATGACTTATTTGGATACACCCAGCCCTTTAAACAACCATGTTTTAAAGGAGTTTCTATTGTGCTATTTTACTAGTTACTTGGAGTACAGTTTGGAATTTACAGAAAAGCTCCAATCCCTTAATACTCTGCTGCTGTTTGTCTCTCATTGTTAGGGCTTCTTACTCATGCCCGTGTCTGATGTAGCCAGTCATTTTATGTAAACTCTATTCTGGGATCTAATTCCTTCCCATCATATTCCTGCACCACACCTGCCTAGTCAAACTCTCATACTCTGGTCAGTTACACCATTTGTTTTCAGCATATCAATTCTCCAGAGGCTGAGCATTGCTGGGGAATGTTTCATCAGCTTGCTGATTGGCAAGAATTCAGGTTATTATTCAACCTCAGCTGCTCTTTCCATGTTCTTAAGCAAGTTATTTTCGTAAAACCCTAATGACATCGTTTATCGAACCCTAAAGTCTAGTAACCTCAAATCACAATCACTCCTAAGACCTGTTTAATTTTTACTTCTCTGGTGGAACAAAAAAAAAAAACCAAAAAACAAAAAACCAACTAAACAACAAGAAACTAGAGATCTTGAGAAGTGGATACATCATGAAAAACGTAGCACTTTGTCCCCTTCCCTGGGTCTTTTTTAGCTTTCAGTCAGCTCAGATTAGCTTCTATGCAGTATGTCTCCATATTTACATCTTTTACAGATTTTAGTTCATTTTTCATTATGTCATATGACTTTTCCCAGCATACTTATGAAATGTCTACCCATTCAAGTTAGAGAGGAAATTACAAATATAAGAAACGATTCCATGCAAATCCAAATCAGTAAACCAATGTGGTTATCATGGTTTCATACAGGGTCATGACTGATGGGCAGCTGTGTTTAAGAAAAGTTTCATATAAGCATTGGTAAATTCAGATACAGCTCTACCACCTAGAAGACCCCTGAGCTATTTGTAGAAATCTACACTGTGAAAGAATCCCATGCTGATCAATTGTTTTTCCATATATAACTTTGTAGAGCCAAGGAGCCTCCTGATAATATCCTGTAGGCTTTTGAGCTCCATAAGCTTCAGTATCTTTTATGCTTCCTCCAAGAAGGAATGGCAATAGGTCAGGCATTCTGAGGCTCTCCTTACAGCTCTGATTCAAAATGTCAATGGTCAAGTCCAACTCAAAAGGAAACAGCTACGTATCACATTCTCACTTCTATTGTTTTGTTTTGCTCCTGTCCATCACCTACAGGTTTCTCCAAGATCCATTCCTCGCTCCCTACCCATCTAACTTTGTGGTTTTTTTTTTTACTTTTTTTTTCCATCAAGTACAATTTCTTCTTCACATATATTCTGAGCTGTGTGGCCTTCCACTGGAGTGTGATCATCTTGCCTGAGACATTACAATTAAACCAAATTGACTTTCACTTTCTCAGCAGCTATCAATTGCCAATACATCTTTGGCTCTGTGTTAGACTTCATGACCACCCTCCTTTTCATACTTGGATTTGGTCTGATTTGAGATTGCACTTACATGAAGTTTCTGCATGCTGTCACAATCACTAAGAGTTCATATGAATTTAATCTGAAATAGAAAATAAGATTTAATTTTTAAAAAACAGCAAATATCTTCATAAAGTAAAATCTTTAAGACTAGAGCCCAGCAGGGTGATGCACACTACTAATTCCAGTACTTGGAAGGCAGAAGTAGGTGGATCTCTGAATGTTTGAATTCTACATAGTCAGTCCCAGACAAACTAGGGCTATATACTAAGACCTTGTCTCAAGAAAAGAAAAGTCTTAAGAATAAATTCACTTTACAATACCTGAATATTCTAAATTTTAAAAGGAGTATTTGGAAATGGAGATTTTCCTGCTTTTTTCTTTAGCATTGTGGGATGCTTTCCTGGTCACCCTTCCCAGCTGCAGGGTTATTTGGCCCTGCTCTAGCTTAATCAGTTGAGAAAAACAAGAACACATTTTCTATCTCTCTTGACTTTTCCAGGATCTGTGCTTGCCACATCCCTTCTTGTCTGAGTTAATCACAGGGTGGGAACCCAGAAGATTCCAGACTTCAACAATTACTCCTTCATCCTCACACCCATGAGACAAGGCTTTAGAGATAAAGTCATGTTCTGCAGCACAGGGCGAGGGACTTCTCAGGCCAACTTTGGGAGAAGAAAATGACAGGGGACATTAAACACTGAAAGTCAATTTTCCTTTCAAGTATCTGAATAAGTACATGTGCATCAAGTTTACACGTGATGGAAAAGTATTATGGCTTATTTTTGTTTCAAGAATGGCTCCCCTTGAATCATTTTTTTCTTCTTTAGTTATCTTTGCTGCTTAAAAAAATCCCTTTGAGTAGTTAATGCATCATGGTCTTTATGATAAAAGATTTGGTCTTTTCAATTGATACAATTGATATAGTGTTGATAGTGTTATTTTCCAAGTTAAACAATTGTTTTTTATTGTATTCTATTGTATTACCAATCCCTCTCTGAACCCTGACCCTGTAAAACACACACATTTTGCTTTTATTGTCTTTTGGCTGCTTTTGTACTTTGAGAGTAAAGTTGGAAATATTGGAAATATTATTAACCAGCTAATAATTGTTCTTTTATATTCTGAACAATTAATTTTCTACTTATTTTCCTCCTTAATGTCTCTAAATGATAAATGAGTTAGATGAGAACATTTTCAAACCATTGTTCATTTAAAAGCATAGGTTATTAAACCAATTATGCAGCCAGTTTGGAAATATTTTGAGTACACTATTTCTCTCTGATAGATTTGGACTTCCCTAAGCATCTGAACTTTAAGAGTAGAGGGATTTATCCAGCTTTTAAGCTTGAGTAAATTTACAGAACATGTCTTATTGTAGACAACTAATTTCTGGTTGCAAATCTATTATTCTCCTTGGTCTGTACTTTCTACATGGATGGCCTTTCCTTCAAATTTCTTTCTGTGTATAGTGGGTTTCAAAATCACCGTTTTATTTATTTTGGCATTTCATATACATGTACGGTTGAATTCCTCAAGTTTATACTCAGTGAATTTTGTCTTAAGCCCTCATAAACATTTATGATTGAAGAATGGGTAAATAAAACCGAAACTGTGGGTTACAATACATGAATGTTAGACAGAATAGACATTTGATCAATAAATTAGTCCCTCAATTTTCATTTGGTTCCTTGACTATAAAACATCTAATGTTAGGTTTCCTTTATAAACAGCTTGTGTTTGCATCATTGAAATAAACCAATCATATTTTGTTTAAAAATACACACACACAGTAACAGTGTTTTTCAAACAGCCAGTAAAAGGGCAAATACAGAATTTAGTTACCCACAAAAAAAATCAAAAGAGATTATAATTAGTAATGCCAAATTTAAACAATATACTTAAAACATAAATGTTGATAGTGTTATTTTCCAAGTTAAACAATTGTTTTTTATTGTATTCTATTGTATTACCAATCCCTCTCTGAACCCTGACCCTGTAAAACACACACATTTTGCTTTTATTGTCTTTTGGCTGCTTTTGTACTTTGAGAGTAAAGTTGGAAATATTGGAAATATTATTAACCAGCTAATAATTGTTCTTTTATATTCTGAACAATTAATTTTCTACTTATTTTCCTCCTTAATGTCTCTAAATGATAAATGAGTTAGATGAGAACATTGAGTTTTATATATTTGTGAGGCTGAAAAAATTTTAACTCATGCTAAAATCAAGAAAAAAGAATGATCTTACATTACAACACTCACCCAGGGAGTTCAAGTATTGTCTGCATTTTCCCATAATTGAACAATAAACTCATTCACAAAACATGTAAATCTGGAGGTGCATTTTTTACAAAATATACTAAAACAACTTCCTACCCATAAGTCGTGTCTGCCTTTTAATTGACTGTTAGAAAATGTCATTGAAAAATTTTGTTCAGTGAAGTCATGAAACATTCTAAGTTGACATTAGTTCTTACAACAAGCATTTTATTATCATGGCCTTACTTAGTTTATAGAATATTGCAAAGTTACATTCTTTAATGTGTTATCAGTTATGGCCTGGTTCTAAGATAATGAATCACACAGCTCTTCCTTTTGGGAAGTTACAGAGTTCTCTGAAATTGTTCTTACCTTGGGCTAACAAGGTCTGTCTGTGATAATCTGTGGGATAATCCTTGCTGCTCTGTCGACACACAAAGAGAAATGGGGATGGTGGTGAATTACACACATGCCTCTACAGGCAGGCAAATAACTCCCAGAGGTCAGTATTACTTAAGCTCCAGAAAGAAAACTAGAGTAAATACAGATGTCATTCAGAAATTTTGTGTTTTTATTTGTCCGTATATGGGGTTTCATGTAACCCAGGCTAGTCCTGAACTCACTATGCAGTTGAGGCTGGCACTAAATGAAGTCTTCTTCTGCCTATCTATCTTCATCTTTCAAATGCTGGACTACAGGTGTGTGTCAATATATCAGCTTAACTCAAATAACTTAGCTCAAGGAATTTGCTTCAGTACGTGTGTAGGATGGCTAGGCAACTGCAAAGTACACGGGGCCGATCTTGTGTTCCTTGCAGTGGAGGCTGGGACTTCAGAACAGAAGCTGTTTGTCAGTCTACTAGCAGAAATTTTCTTTTAAAAGAGACATAGTTCTTTGTAACTTTTAACTGATTGAATGATGCCCATCCACATGTACTACCACAACACTTATTGTATAAGTTCAAGTGATTGTTGACATCAAATGTATCTGAAATATCTTCATACCAATACCTAGATTATTGTTTATGTCACTGAGTAATGGCATCTCGTCAAGCTAACAAAACACTGATTATGAGTGGATCCATACCAGTTTTTCCCAGTATTTTATAATAAAAATATCTCAAATATAAAACAATGATAGATGTATAAGAAATAACAACCATCTAGGTTTGAACTTTGCTAGCATTTTTCTCCTTTAGCGTATTGTTCTTTAAATATGTGGGTGTGTATGTTTTAGAAAGGACTTGAAAATTGTAGCTACCACACTGTGTCTCTAAAATTTCGGTGTGAACCTGCTAGGAATAAGACATCACCATGATTTCATCATTTCTTCTAAAGTAAGCTGGTAATAATCCTACAAAAACAATTAGAAATGAGTTACACACTAAAAATTTCATAGTTATTCTAAAATGAAGAACAGGGGAGAAAGAAAATCAAGAATTTATGGAAAGAAAAAGTGAAAAAAAAAACCAAGAAAGTAATAATCAAATGTGAAGCTTGAGTTTTCCTTCTAATATTTAAAGTTTTATAAGGGATGCATGGGTATAAAACACTTCTGTGTTATATTGACTGCCAATCCAAGTTTACCATTAGGGAAGTTTAATTGTGAATGGTTCCAACTGAGAAATAGTGTACTTCTGTACAATTTATAGACTATAGTATAATGAATATATTACAACTCGATCTGGGATCTACATGCTAATGGTTCATATATTTGAAGTTACAAATTTGATTAAATTTGAGCCATTTCCTTGAAAACATTTATTGATGACTTGTTATTCTTTATTACACATCAAGCTCTGTAAAGTAATGAATGACATGTAGATGATGCCTTTATTTTATTTCCCATATCATCCTATGCTCTAAATTCTGTTAAATCCTTTTTATATTATCTAAGACAAGCACAACACCACTTGATGAAGCCATGAAATTTTTTGAAGCCATGATTTTTTAAGTAATGTATTATTAAATATGATCTTTACTACCAATCCTTTTGAACTAAAATTTGAAATTGGAGTAATGTTTGAGTTACTGTATTATTATCATTCTTAATATGTATATGTTACTTATAATGGTAGAAGGAGCTTATACTTAATTAGTAATATATTTATGAATTGAATGCATTAAAATCATTAGCACTATAAATGTAGATTCAGTGGCAATACTCTAGCCTAGCATGTGAGGGGTCCCTGGTTCTGTCCTCCATCACCACAAAGAAAGAACATCAAATCTCTGTCAAGTTTCTTACTAGAATTCAACAGTGCTTGAAAATGTAGATGTTGTCATGAAGTAAACAGTGCAAGTATTGAGTGAAGAGAAATGGAAGAAAGAAATGAAAAGTCATAAAATTTGGTGAGGTGATGGTAACTATCTGGGCAATTGAATATCCCAACTCACTCACTGCTCCATTTAAATTCACTTTCCATAAGTCCTTATCACTTTCCACATCATGAATTAGGAATTATATGGTTGACCAATCCTGAATCTCATGACTCAGAGTTTAGAGAAGGAATTCCAACATAGGCATTCCTTTAAAGATAACAACCTAGCATGTGACAAAATTCATTTTCTCTTTCATCCATTTAATTCCACTCTGTGTTTACACACTTGACCATTGTATAAATCTAGTTTCCAAAGGATTTGAAGGAGGATTACATCAAAGAATTTTTATGAAATACTTTAAATTTTGGTAATTGGCAACATGAGTATTTGCTTAGGCAGGCTAGTTCTTCAGAAAAGTAGAGAGAACACTCTGTACCAAGGAGGTAGTTTACCATATAACAAGTACTGAAGAACACAAGGAAGATAACAAACAGGTAGTTTACCATATAACAAGTACTGAAGAACACAAGGAAGATAACAAACATTCAGAAAATTGCTAACCTTGTTAGATTTTCAAGTCAACCTTAGAATTTGTGGCAGGATTCCACCACATGAAAAAAAAAACAAAACACTGGACTTTTCTACCTTCATACATTGAGAGGTTTATTGAATTTGTCAGCAATCCACATTGCAGACAAAAATGTCACTGAGTGTTCCCACCATAAATTATGCCCTGAAACATGAACATTAGTGGCATCAGTATAGGCTAGTCGTTTTCTGAGGGCTGCAAATGCTGATCCAACGTATTCCTCACGTAATCATACCACCTCACAGGTTTGGGGGAGTGGAGAGAATGGTTATTTTATGACAACATAGGAAAATTTCAGTATCTACATACATGAGTATGGAAGTGATCAGAAAGACCTTCTAAATGGGAGAGATGTTTTATATTCAGTAGTCATGTCAACTTGAAATGAATCCTACTCTAATATTATATATTTTCCTACAGGAGCTTAGTTTTGGACTCAAAGTTTCTGAATTTAAATCCCCAAAATAATATTTAAGATATATTAACTCCAATAATAAAGTTCTAATACTCTTCTTTGTTGTCAAAAGCCCTGGGACAGAATCTTATCCACATAAATATATCCCACTTACAATTTGAGTTGTTTCTTATTTTAAGATGGGCAAGACTTATTTAGGGTGAGATGAGTGAGAAAAACACAGAGGGGGGAGAAGAAATAAAAAAAAACTAAAAATAGTTGAAAAAGTCATAGAAGTGACACTACTTGGGTGACAAGTTTCACCCCTCAAACTATAGACTAACAAAAACCCCATTTCTAGGCATAGTAAATATCTTTTCATTATCGATTTAAAGAGTTCAAAAGTCGCTAAAATAGCTTAGGTTATTGTCAAGTCTTTAGCTGTGTTCTAGAAAAGAAGGTTAAGGTGCCACCAACTTTGTTTGTAACACAAGAATTGGAGGAACTGATCTGGATCAGACCAACAATAGAAAAGTAGATCTTATAGTATCAGCAGGAGATATGTAAGATGCCAAGGCAGCAAAGCAAGCCATAGTTCTATCCCTGTGGATGCTTACAAAGCACAATATTGACCAAAGAGGAAACATATTCAGAAAAGTACAATAATAGCACTTTCTTTCTTGGGGTCACCAACAGCCACCTAGTAGGATTTAAGGCTCAGTAAATAGGAGGGAATTCACATCTGATACTGTAAAATTAGCCAACCACTCATGACTGGTGAGACTATGAAACTTAGTTGCAAACCAACTACAACCATTTTCATAAACAAGTATAGTTTCTAACTTCATTATAAATTCATATCCTTATATCCACAGGTAAGTGTAACTCTCCTCTTACCAAAGAAGCTTCTTTGTAGCGGATGGAAACCATTAAATAAATCTACAACTGGTCCAAATAAGAAAACAATTGACCATGGGCTACCTGGTCCCAGTGAATACGTTTACACAACAATCTCTACTCCTAAGGCTCAGGGAACATTGTTGAAGAAGCTGTGGACAGCTTGTAAGAGCCAGGGGACTTGAATATTTGCTATGAGATAACGTCTTCTTAAAAAATAAAGAAAAGAAAAAAAAGAATGTGGAGAGGGGTGGGTGAAGGGGAAATGGGAGGAGAAATGGATCTGAATGGGAGGTAGGAATTAATGGTAAATGTGATCAAAATACATTGTATAAAGTTCTTGAAGAATTAATAAAATCATTATATAATTTAAACAGTAAAGTTCTTAAAGTATCTCTGTAAAAGTTCAACAGTTACCATTTTTATAACAGTTTCAAAGTCCAGTATAATCTACCATCTCATTGCCTTAACACTACAGTTAATAAGAATAGGTTTTAAAATGCAGAACAACATACCTCCCAAACACCTTTGGTCAAAATTCAGTTACCTCCTCTTTTAGTGATTTTATAAAATGTTTATGTGTATTGCATGTTGTGCTTTATTGGTGGTCTTCATTGTTGGACAGAGGCATCTTTTGTTTTAAAGATAAACTCATCAGATGAGGAGGAGAAATGCTGTGAAATACTGTCTTCTGGAAGAAAAGGGGCTAACACAATGAACGCATAGCTGGTGCAATTATCTGCGCATGACCTAAACAGTATCCAGTCAGCCTGAATTCCTGCATAGATGGTAGAGAGGTCCCAGGTCCCACCCCATATTGAAGAGTAATTATCAGAGGATAGTTCCTGGGGGAAGGAGATTCATTCATTGTTTGCTTGAGGCAGCGTCTCTCTATGTAACGTTGGTTGTCTTAGAACGCACTATGTAGACCAGTTGGCCTTGAACTCCTAGAGACTGATTCAGCTCTGCCTGCTGAGTGCTGGGATTCAAGGTGAGTAGAGCCATGCCCAGCTCAGAGATTCATTCTTTATTAAGGACATGGCCACCCACCGATTTCTCATACTGTGCTGCTTGGCCCCACATACACAAACAGAGAAGAAGTTTTGATGGAACATTTAGTGGGTTACATTAAAATGATGTCATGAAGTTCAGAGGACGGCACTTTGATAGGCTATAAGGGAAGTTGGAGTGGGTAAATAAGCATAGGTATGATAATATTTCAATGAATACATATGTGAGATTCTAAAAAAGAAAAAAGAAAAGTATTTTACCTACTGTACACATTCAAATAAAACATATTTATAATCAACATCCTACTAACAGTAATTATCTTTACCGCAGCCACATGGGAGTTATTTGCTTTACTAAATGATTATTTCTTATGAGATGATAGTAAAAACACTTTACATATTTTACAAGGAAATGTATTTGTTTTTCTCTATTGGATAGATTCAAATTCAGTAATTTCTGTCCTGAGCAAAATATAAGTTTGTCAAAGGAAACATCTTTACTATGTATTCCATTAGTTTTTATTCCGCCTTGCTGTTCATGTACACAGTTCTAAAAAAATAGGCAGAAAGGGGAAATTTGGAAGTGGGAAGACCTTATCTAGTATAAAATATTGAAAAGTTAATAATGTGAGCTATACATACGTGGTGGTTTGAAAGAAAATGGCCCTGAAAGGGAGTGTCACTCTTATGAGGTGTAGCCTTGTTGGAGGAAGTGTGTCACTGTGGGGGCAGGCTTTGAGGTCTCTTTTTGTCAAGCTTCCCTCAGTGTGACAGTCAGTTGATTTTCTGTTGCCTGCAAGATGTACCATTCTCAGCTCCAGCACCACATCTATTGCCCAACGCCATGCTCCTCATCATGATGATAATGAACTAAATAAGCAAGCCACTCCAATTAAATGTTTTTGTTGTATAAGAGTTCCCATGGTCGTGGGGTCTCTTCACAGCAATAGAAAATCCTAAGACAACATATACATATAATTATAACATTAAATGGCTACACTACTACATTTATATCACAGTAAACTTACAGTGACATTTATATATGTATATTAATTGAAGTATATCCTTTAGTAGTGATTTGGAAAAATTAAGGCAGTGTAATTTTATCAGCAGAAATATTTTTGCTAAAATTCAGTACTGAATTCCTCAGTGTCTTCTTCTCCCTTCTTTATATGTATCCTTTTGGCTGTTAATGTCTTCTGATCACATGTTTTAAATGTGATGTAACCATGGAACAGGCATTTATTATAACTTACTCTCTCTCCCCCTGTATGAACTTTAAAAGGGTCCACCACTTGCCTGGGTGGCATTATGATTTCATACTGTGTGTAAATTTCACCTTATCAGCTCTCACCCACTTATCCTTGCCTTGATTACTGATCGTAGTACCTTTCTAGGATTTCTCAAAGCTTATGGATCAATCTTCATTCTTTATTTTTCTTACACTTTCACTTTTAATGCACAGGTAAATCTCTGGACATTTTTAATGACACGAACCTCTCTCTTCAAACTTTTCTAACATTTCACATTCGAGTCTCAGTCACCACACTGCTCACATGAACGGTGACTAATATTGCTCTTCCTGAACTTCTTGTTATAAAAGTAATTTTTCCTAAAGCAAATACCATTATTTTCCAAAAATCCAAATTAGGTCCTTGCATAGCATATCCTATAGCTTTCAATTTTACTTATAAGAAATTATGCAACCCTTTCAGTGGCTGAAATCTTTAGAGGCTTTGGTCTCTGCCCATGTCTCGTTACGTTCTGTGTGCACTTTCAGTGTTTTCAGGACTGCCAAACTGACCTTTGTTTGTTTGTTTGTTTGTTTGTACATCAGTCTGTGTTCTTCCTGTGGCTTCTACACCGTCTCTTGCTCTCTTAATCTCAATGGTTGATCCATCTTGACATTATCATTTCAGTTTAAATGGAAGCCTTTTAAAACTTCCTTCATTCATCCAATATAATAGGACAGAAGTGGCTATTTTAATTTCAATATCACTTTTAATTTTATCATAAATCTACCACCACTTAAAAGCATTGTGGTTGCACATGGGGGTACATACCATCATGGATCACAGGACCCTTTTCACTATTGAACATTGTGTGGTAAAATTTGAGTTGTAGAACTCCATGAACTCATCATTACTTCATAGTTTATCTAAGTCTCTATGAACATTGTCTTCTGAAAATTTTTTGGTATTCCTATAATCAATTGTTCAATCCAAGCAAATACTTAACATCACGACTCATATGATAATTACAGATATTGTTGTACTTAAGAATCTTCCATGTGGCATGAGATTGATACAAAATTAGGTAGTATTGGGCTTTCTATCTTGTATTTTCTCCAAAGTATTTTCTGTCATTTTCACAATAGCAAGAAATATCCAACTTTAGCTGAATAATGGAAATAGTAACTGCCCCTCAATGACGTCATTGTCATCTACATAAGTAAGTGAGTAAATATGAGTAATAATTATAGTATCATATCTGTGGTAAAAGACTTCATTAAAATGTTTTACAAAATGATTAATCTGTCAACCTTACCCAAATGCTTCCCATTCTTGCCCAGACTGAATAACTTTAGCACAGTTGGAACTGGTTAATATTGACCTTCACATGATGAAATCCCAAGAATGTTAAACAGCTGACATTTAGACACATAAGCCTGGAGGCTATAAAATAAAAAAAATGCCAGTGTGAAAAATAGAGCTTCTATTAGCGGCAATGTGAGAATGTTTAACTGTGTTAAACAGGTTGAAGATGTAGACACAAATAGAAAATATAAATAGAAGTTCATAGTCATATTCAGCTCTGGGCCCATTAATGATCTCAAAGATAATTTATGCAATATCTGTGTATGAAGATAATATTGATTTATGCCACCTTGACCTACACACATACTGTTCACAATCACATGAGGCAAAGTTTTGTTTTGAGTACATGCTTAAATGTAAACTGCGGTCTTTCTTGCTTTATTCATCACATTAGTTTCTAAATGTACCCTAATGAAACTCTGGATAATTCCTTCGATGAAATTCACTTTTCCCTGCCATCCAAGTCACTTTCAGACAAATGAAATAATGAAAGAAGCCTGATGCCAGAGTCTCATGCAGAGCACAACTGAGTCTTTGAGCCCTTAGGTGTGGTGAGGAAGAATCAGTGGGAACAACTGGGTGAAACAGCATGATAAACATGCAGCACGTGGCGACTGTCATCCCTCAGTTCTATTCCTATGGTTTCTAATTGCTATTCAAAAGAACTGCGGATCCTGCAGTTGTATCAGTGTTTGTTTTTTGTGGTCAGCCATCAAATAAAATGAATTTAACCAGAAGAATAAAATGTGGGTTTTTTGTTATTGGATGGAATACACAGTCTTTCAAAGATTTTTATGTTTATCTTTGAACAGTATTGAACATTTTTGTTTGAGTTTCATTTAAAATGTGAGAGAATACCGAGGAAATAGCAAGCATTAGTAATATTTGTCAATATTAAATATGACCATTGAACATATTATGAAATGTCCAAGAATTAAAAACATGGGACATCAACATAGCCAAAAACCTTTAACCTACAATCTGTCCTGATTGAAAGATGTGCTGGGGCAATAGGCGCCTGCACAGAGTGACCAATCCATGACACATCCAACTTGAGGTCCAAGCCACGAGAGGAAGCTCATGCCTGACATTGCCTGGATAGTTGGGAACCAAAGGCAGGACAAACAAGAGACCCATGATAGAATCAAACACGAATGGTTAAAAAAAATCAATGAAATGATCCCTAATATTATTGTGATATGTTCATAGATCAGTGCCTAGCCCAATTTTCATCAGCAGGGCATCATCTAAAAACTGATGGGAACAGATGCAAATACTCACAGCCAAGTACCAGGCAGACCCAGGGACCACACAAAACGGGGGAGAGAGAGCTGTAGGAGTCAGAGGGGTCCGGACACCAAGAGAGCACACCCTGTAGAATCAACTAAGCAGTGCTCATAGGGTCTTACAAAAACTGAAGCAACAAACAGGGACCCTGCATGGGTCTGAGCTAGGTCCTCTGCATATACCTTATGGTTGTGTAGCTTGGTGTTCTTGAGGGACTCCCAACAGTGAAAGGGAGGGGATATCTCTGACTCTTTTGCCTGCATTTGGGAACCGTTTCCTCCTACTGGCTTGCCGTGTCCAGCCTTGATATGAGGTTTTGTGTCCTTATTGTACCTTATTATGCCATGTTCTTTGGATATCCCTGGGAGACCTGCTTCTTAAAGAAAAAAAAGAAAGAAAGAAAGAAAGAAAGAAAGAAAGAAAGAAAGAAAGAAAGAAAAAAAGAAAAAAAGAAAGAAAAAGAAAAAAGAAACCTAGGAAGAGTTGCTGGGGAGACAGGAGGTGGGGGAGAAACTGGGAGGAGTAAAGTGATTAGAAACTATGGTTGTGATGTAATGTATGAGAGAATAGATTTTTAAAAAGAATTTAAAAGAAAATCCCCGATATAAAACTTAGTTCTGTACTCTAACAAATTCAGTGTAAAAATTGAGCACAGTTATTTCCTTCAGGGTACATTCCCTTGCAATGTAGCTTTTCAAAAATCTTCTGAAAATGATTCCCTTGCAATGTAGCTTTTCAAAAATCTTCTGAAAATGATAGAATTTATTTACCTCTCCCTTGAAGATGTCCTACCCTTGTGACATACAGTCCTACATATACTAGAGCAGATGTAATACTGTATTGGCTTTCTGTTGAGGTCTCAAGTTCTGCACATTCTTATAAAATGTTTCCAAGGCTATGTGGAAACATCCAGACAAACATGCCAGAGAATAAGAGATCTGGTAGCCTGGTAGCAACTGACCTTTTGTCCTGAACTAGGCTGTTCTATGCCAACCTTCAGTCAGCCAAAGTCCACGCAGGTAGCCCAGCCAAGATCAACAGAGCTGCCAATGCAAAAACACAGCTACAGCTAGGATAAGGAATTCTTACGTGACCAGGACTCACAAGTAATAAAAATAACAATGCTTTCAGAGTCTCTTTAATCGATAGCAATATTGTGTCTACAAATAAATAATTCTGTAAATGAAAACACGGTCAAAGAAAACAAGCCACGGTTTCTCTGTACTGCTCTAGATCTGCATGCCATAGAGTCATTCATAGTTGCTACTGGATACATCATAAATTGATGTAGGTAGTGAATTCGTGTCTATAATATACTTATCTATAATAATATCTATATTAGTAAATGGAACTGATGATCATCAGACGTGATAATGGGTATCCCCTAAATGTCTGCAATGTTATTAGCTCAGTTAAACCAGTCATTTAAATTCCATTCAAAGAGCAGTTAATATTAATCAAATATTCTTTCATCCTTTTTTGGAAGGAACATATCTGGTCTTTACATTTGGGTGCTGAGCCTTCTAGAATCAGAAGCAATCATTTCTTTTAGACCACTGAAGAGGACCTCTTGGTTCTAGAAAGCAAAGGAAGGCAGTAAACATAGTACAAATGTGCTCTTCCTGAGCTCCAAATCAGGAAGAGCACATGACAGCTTTAGAGATAGTGATATGAAGTACCCAAATCAAAGTAGATTTTAAAAAATGGGAAATGTAAGAATATATCAAAGTTAGCTTTGTGTCTATTCAGCCAGGTTTATGTCAACTTGACTACAGCCCAATCTTATAAAAGGCATTTTCTTGATTAAGTTTCCTTCCCCTCAGATGACTCTAACTTGTGCCATGTTGACATAAACCCATCAAGCACAATAATGCAAGGGAACTAGTAGAGTTTCAATAAAAAAAAAATGTTCTCTGAAAGCTTGTACATTCTTAGGTTTTTTTTTGTTTTTTTGTTTTTTGGTTTTTTTTTTTGGTTTTTCGAGACAGGGTTTCTCTGTGTAACTTTGCGCCTTTCCTGGAACTCACTTGGTAGCCCAGGCTGGCCTCGAACTCACGGAGATCCACCTGGCTCTGCCTCCCGAGTGCTGGGATTAAAGGCGTGCGCCACCACCGCCCGGCGGATTAAGAAGGTTTTAACATCAGCAGTGCAATCATCCATTGGTATACTTGTAATATGATGGTATTAAAATTGGTGGAAACCAGGAGTAGTGCCTGCCTCCTAGGTGTGATGATTGAGCAGCCTTCCTCTGGCATATCCTTCTGACATGATGTTTCTACCTTTCAGTAGAGCTGAACACAATTGGCCAAGCCTATCCTGGACTGAGCTTTCTGAATCTTCAAGCCCAAATAAACCTTTTCTCTTATAAGTCATCATTCTATGTGACAGGATGTTTGTCACAGTAGTTTAAATGATAATAGCTTAATATATCCATGTCACCAATCTGCCATCTATGAAATCTAAATATATCTTAAGAACACGAGTAACACAGTCATTATAATGATATCCGCAGCAGCTGCTGTGCTAGACATAGTCTACTAGAAGAGCTTTGAGCGATGTCAGGCACACAGTACTAACGAAACATGATGAGTTTGTTCTTTTGATTTCTATCAAGAAGGAATTGTATATATATATATATATATATATATATATATATATATGTATGTATATATATATATGTGTGTGTGTGTGTGTGTGTGTGTGATTGGTTGTGATATGTTTTTATGACCTTCCTTCAAGGTTTCAGTTTACAATTAACTGTCATAAATACAATGTTAAGCATTTGAAATGTCAAGAAATTTTTTCAGAGTATAGCAATGATTATTGATGATACTACATGACTCAGATTAATATTTTAAGACAATATTTAATTTGTTTATTATAATAGAATGCATGTGTTTGTTCTCATCTTCATTATTTTTACCCAGTTCAGAAGTCAAATTTGCACTCTGTGAAATGATGACTGACAACAGCATGTCAAGATAGTAAGATGAAGATAACTAAACCATTCATGATCAAATGTCAGAGCCACTCCAGCATCATTTCAACTATATTCTCTTGGTGGTCACACAATCTACCCTTCTGTGGTGGTAAAGAATAGACCAGGCAGAATGGCAAGTGCAGGAAGGATGAGCTATCTTAGAAGATACAATCTGCCATAAAAATGTGAGTGGCTGTCACATTATTACTTAAATATTGATACAATGAGCAAGGGAAACTTCTCTTTTGAAAATACAGTAAGTAACATCATAGTAAATGAGCATCACATATTGGGTATCAAATATTTCTCCAATTCAAGTGGGAGGTCTTCTAAATCACTGTAATTTTATAGGAAATATTAACATTGATATTCAGGGCACAGAAACATTGTATTTATTTATAGATGACAAGGTGCCACGTTTCTGCATAGATCCACTTGTTGAACACATATTATATGCTTTCTGGGAATGGACTTAGAAAAGGAATTTTCCTTTTCTTTTTTCTAGTGTTGTTATTGTTTTTATGAAATTGTTTCCCAGGCATTTTCATTTTAAAGTTACAAAATATACATTTGCAATAACCAACAAATCAAGGAAAGAGAAGAAATTTAAGACAATGTGTCCTGATGTGTAGATGGCACACCCTTCTCCCTAACATAAGCCACATCCACTGTATTATAACAATTACATGGTGGTACCAAATGTGTTTTCCTCAGTATTCTTTCTTGAGATAGTTATTGTTCTGTTCCTATTTCCTCTTTGGAGGGTTTCAGTAGAATGTTAAAAGTGCTGGGGAACTTCAGAGCAAATAGATAAAGCTGATGAAAAGTAAACTTATGTAGTGTAGGTCATTTTGGAGATGGGCTTCTTTCCTCTAACTGGATGTCCAGCTGAAGAAAACTTTGAGATTCCCCAAATGGCTGAAATATTGACAGCAGAATATTCTAGACAGTTGAGACTCTGAATCACTACAGGGAAGAGGCTATTGAATATCTGCATTAGCCTTGACACAGAAAAGTCACATTTTCTACTTGCTGATAGCTGAATTACTAATTTTACAGTAATTTGCTTATTCTAATTAATAGTTATTGCCACATGGTAGAAAACAAGCCTTGAGTTAACTTTTCATCTGTACTTTCACCACAAGTCGTAGAAGAACAACACCATTAGTGATGTGTGATGAAGGTTATCTACACTTTAGAAAAATAAATGCAGATGTTAATTCTGTACTTTGTTATACATGTCAAGAATCTTTGCCATCCTATTATCTTGCATATTCACTGTTAAAGCAGACTTGGGATCTTTGTTAATTTTTTGTGAGGCAAAGATAATTATAGCTCATGGTCTTTCCAAATGCCCCTACTCCCATTGTGCTAGCTTTAACACCAGAAGTTGATCAAGAAACTGTGGGTTATATTTGTCTGGTCAGGCTAGACACATGGAAGAGCTGAATTTACTGACTTCCAGCAGGATCAAATCATACTAGAAGTGTAGATAAATCCAGCTTCCTTATGGTGCACTTGTCCTAAAGAGAAACCTGATATGAAATTTTTTATAAGATCTTAGAAACGTAAATATGGAATGTTCATCCAATAAAAGTTCATTCCTCTTGTAAAACATCACATTTTGTTACTTATAAACACTCTAATTTGGAAAAATGGTGCTTACATACAAAATCATTTCAGTGGATAAAAACTAGTATTAGCATGATGTAATCAACATCTTCAAGATAGAAATAAGATAGTTTGAAGCTGAAATGGGCAGGTATACTTTTTTGTAGTTATGGTAGATACTTGAGTTCTGCATTTCTAGGTTATAATTATAATTATGAATTAACATTGTAATTTAGCCTGGAAATGTTTAACAAATAAATCATAGCCTTAAATGTCAAATATTAAAATGTTAGTGTTAATACATAAGATATTAAATTGGGCCACACACACCTAAAAAATAAAGCTTTAAAAAATTGTCAAATTGAAAAACTTCCATATTACACAAAGGAATGATACTTTAGCATATTTTAAAAAAATACAGTTAAGTGGTGGCCAACATACTCTTGTGTGTATTTGTCTATCTTCAACTCTACCAGAAATGTAGCAGATAAATATTCAACCAAACTGTATCCTAAATGTCAGGTTAAACAGCCTGTTTAGATGTTTCTGTTGTTATTTTTGGTGTTTTGTTTCATGGGGAGGGTGAGTGCAGAACTACTTGTAACTACTTAAGGTTTCTGTTGTTATTGTAAATTACAATATTTGTGTGTTATATTTGATACATAGTTGATAATTAAGATTTGTGATTTTAATCTCAACAGAAGAGTAAACATTTAATGCAAAAGAATAACTGAGTAAATAAGTAGCCCTGTCTCTAACATTTTCATCACTGTCTCTGTCTTTCTAACCTCTCGTGTGTGTGGTGTGTGTGTGTGTGTGTGTGTGTGTGTGTGTGTGTGTGTATGTATGTTTCTCTCTCTCTCTATCTCTCTCTCTCTCTCTCTCTCTCTCTCTCTCTCTCTCTCTCTATATATATATATATATATATATATATATATATATATATATACCTTTATAACATTCTCTACATTGACCTGGCAAAGTGCCCTCTCATGTACAAAGGATTCAATGTCCATTTTACTCCACGTTTCCACTTTTACACCAATTATGGGTCATGAAAACCATGCTGCTTTGGTAGCATTTACAGAGCAGGCACTCCACTGAAGTTATACAGCAGTGGCTGGACAAGTAAATGATGCATATTTATTTTAAATCTGATATACTAGTTTAATGTAATACTGTATTTTCCTACTTATCCAAAAAGTAAAGTAAAAAAAGAAAAAGAAAAGTTTGTTCTGTTTTTTTTTTTTTTTTTTTTTTTTTAAGTATGGGTGTAGCTTGAGTTTTCCTGCCTGGCCCACAGTCAGGGCAAATTTCTCTCACCTGCCAGTCCCACAGCCTCAGACCCGACCAAGTAAACACAGAGACTTATATTGGTTACAAACTGTATGGCCGTGGCAGGCTTCTTACTGTTTTTACAGCTTAAATTAATCCATTTCTATAAATCTATACCTTGCCACATGGCTCGTGGCTTACCGGCATCTTCACATGCTGTTTCTCATCATGGCGGCTGGCAGTGTCTCTCTGACTCAGCCTTCCGCTTCCCACCTTTATTCTCCTCCTTGTCCCGCCTACACTTCCTGCCTAGCCAATGGCCAGTCAGTGTTTTATTTATTGACTAATTAGCAACACATTTGCCATACAGAACATCCCACAACATATGGGTATAGATTCCACAGCTGTGTAAGATATCTAAAGTTCTAGTCTACAATTTGTTCACCTACTTTTCAGCTCTATAAGTTTAAACTATGAAAAATCTTTACAACTTTTACAAGGATATCACATGAAGAGCATGCTTAGAACCCTTGCATGATGATTCTGAGACATCACCATTCACTCCCAGATGTGTCTTATCATGAAATGTAAGTTTTCATGGGAAAAAGATCACTTGAGGATAGAGAACTTTGGATTGCTGTATAACCATAAATTACAAATTCCAACCAGTTGACAGACTCAGCAGGGGAAAAAATGCAAACTCTGAAGTTTAAAGTATAACTATGTTGCCTAAAACCATTAAACAGTCTGTTTCTGTGAAGCCCTCATAATTGTATTCTGAAAAGGCTGCTGAACAAAGACAGGATTGCGTTCCCTCTGAGGCTGCTTCCTGGAACCAGTGATCTGAATTTCTTCAACTGCCACTGAAAATTTAAACTATAAATACACAGCCTACTTCACCCTTAGACTTGTTGTATGCTTGCTCTCATAATTTCTACCACTTCATTGCAAACTTGTCTGTGGGAGTCAGTAGAAGGCCATGTCTGTATGGAATATCTTTGCTCCTGACCTTCGTCACAGGTGGCCACAACATTGCAGCACAGCTGCATTAGAACCTCCTGGATGAGCTTAACTAGGCAGGTTAACAGGGTGGCAACGCAACAAAAGATACGGAGTTTTCCTGGGTGTTAGAAACTCAGTGAAACTTGATGAACTGATAGGCAAGGCATCATTTTGAAAATACATGCCTGGCCTTTGCGATAGATTGAATTTGAAATCTGAATTGGGTCCAAAGTATCCCATTTTACCATCACTCATAGGTCTTGCAGTGTTTAATTTTATGGCCCTTACTCTACACAGAGCTTCATGGTAGTGGCTGCAGCCCTGGACGGGATGGAACCTGCAGTGTCATCGGAGCACACACACTCAGCTGACAGTGGCTGTCCAGGAAGTGGAAGGGCCTCGTGACTGTCACACCCTCTTATTCTCTCCTTTCAGGCATTTTGTCTGTCTCTTTGCTTCACAACTTTCAAAAGGTAGTCAGACATTCTCTTGCGATTGCACCATGATGTCCAGAAAGTGTTGGAGTCACAACTTTCTTAGTTTCAAGTTTCTGGATTAATCTATGACCAGTGCAACTGTGGATCAGTGACTTTAACATCCATGAGATGCTCTCTTCCTTCATTTTTTTTTCCTTCATTCTATCAAGCTTAGCTGTTTTGTGTTCTGAGATGTTGTTCTGTATGCTGTGAATATGTGTTTCTCTAATTGGTTGGTAAATAAAATGCTGATTGGCCAGTAGCCAGGCAGGAAGTATAGGCAGGACAAGCAGACAAGGAGAATTCTTGGAAGAGGAAGGCTGAGTTAGGAGTCACCAGTCAGACACAGAGGAAGCAAGATGACAAGGCGGAACTGAGAAAAGGTACTGAGCCATGTGGCTGAATATACATAAAAATTATGGGTTAATTAAATGTAAGAGCTAGTCAGTAATAAGCCTGAGCTACTGTCCAAGCAGTTATAATTAATATAAGCCTCTGTGTGCTTACTTGAGGGACACAAATGGGAGAGATTGGTCCTGGCCATGGCTGGCTGGGACACAGGAAAACTTCCAAATACAGTTTTGGCCTAGACAGAGCTTATCTAATGTCAGTGTTTGATCTTTAAATTCTTCATTCACATAAAGTCCAGCCAAACTTCAGGGTAGTTCAGCTCTCAATACTCTTCTTTTTGCAGCACCTGAAAAGTTCTGCATAGTCCCAATGGACAGCAGTATGAAGAAGATAACCTCTCCCAGAATCAGTAGAATCCAGACCTGCTGACAACAGTAATGTGACTTCTAATCAGTCACCTAAAACCTCCTCATATTCATCTTGCCAAAATAATACTCCTCCTAGAGAGATTTTCTGCAGTGTTTCTAAGTCAGTCTTATCTAATTACTCACACCAGAAATCGTGTCACTTTTAAATATGTTGTCTCCTTACTTGACAACTCACCTTGGGCAAACACCTTGCTAGGGCTTCACTGTTACTTGGTCAGACAGCAGTCATCTTCTTGACAGATCGTGATAGAGACTCTCACACTCCTCCTATGTTGCAGCCATGTTCATGTGAGTTCATGTTACAGGTGGGATTACTTTTTACAAGTGCAACTCTGACTGTTTTCTTCCATTTGAAATACTTCCTTTCTTTGTCATTCCATGTAGGAATGTGTCAAGTCTCATTTCGGAATTGAATGAATGAAGCTTTAGGCACTCATCTTTTGTTCACTTGACTAATTTCATCTTTGCACCTTTCACCAACACTTCCACTTCGCTTCCTCTCTTTAGCTTTTCTTAAAAATCCCTTATTCTCTGCTTCTCTGACTGGACGTCTTTTATACCAATAAGGAGGCTTATGTCTTCTGAGCCTTGCTTGTTTCACTTATGACAATATCCTCCAAGTCCTTTCATGTTTGTGCGAATTTCTCCTCTTTTTATTATCCCACTTGTATAGATGCCATATTTTTTAAATCTATTCATCCATTGACAGACTGGATAGTTTTATATGTTAGTTATTGTAAAAATACTGCAGGATTCTGTGAGTACAGATGTGTCCTAGACATATTCATAGTAAGTGATACTCAGAAGTGGAGAAAACCTTTTCTCCAGTTTTCTCATCTCTGTGACAGGGTGCCTGACAGAAACTACTCAAAATGTGAAAATGCTTGTTTTGACTCACGGTTGCAGAGTGTTCGGTCAGACATCATGTTCTTGCATCCCTTGTGAGAGAACGCATCATAGCAACAGGAGCATGTGGAGGAGGAGGCTGTTCACCACACTGGGGACAAGAAATAGAGAAAAGGGATGACACAGATGTACCCTTTAAAGTCTTGCCTCTAGTGACCCACTTCCTCTGACTTGTCCCAGTTCCTAATGTACCCAGCCTCCCAAAATAGCATCACAAGTTGTGGACCAAAAGCTTCAACATTTGACCCTGTGGGGCACATTTCAAATTCATACCTAGTATTATGTCTGTAATTTTATGAAATGTCTTATTAAAGTAAAAGTATAACCTTATAGCTTATCTGAAATTAAAACCTTATAGAAATGGACAACATATTTTTAATTTATTGGGTGTAGACAAATTGTAATTACAAGAAAGAAAATATGACAATTAAAGAGTGGTATTTTATAGACCTTTCGGTTGGCTACACCAATTAGGCCATAATTCAATGGCATAGAAATTTATAGACAAGTGGTATGAATATAAGTCCCCTGGATTTGATGTCATATATTGCTATTGTTAGGATGTCACGTTTACTGAGTATGAAAAGAGCTACATTAGAATTCTCTGTGCTGTATTTGAAACTTCTAGGAAATTGACAATGAAATAAAAAGTTCTAAGCTAAAAGTAATATTGATTATAAAGAACGTGATCTTATTTAGTGTGAACGAGTACTACGGAACCAGATGGAAATAAACACTAATAAATGGAATGAAAGCAAAAATAAGTGACGTAGACTGGTTCATTTATTTTTATTCATTTTTATCTGTTTTTGGCAGTTTGGGACTGAATCCTGGCTTCATGCTTGTGGTTGGAGGCATTCACCTTCGAGTCACACTCCCAACTACTCATTTGTGTTTTGGAATCAAGAATGCCTTTGCATTATTATAAGTACAACAAGCAGAAATATAATTCACATTATTTTCAACACTATACATTCTTAATTAAAAATATATGCATGGGCTGTTAAGGTAGAAAATTATTAATGTACCCTTTCACTTTCTATAGTCATAATTAGGTAAAATTTACAAATGAAAGTTGACTTCCTATGTTTATGCATGTAAAGAACATATTGGATGTAGTTGCTCAAAGATTCTAATGAGATGCATATAAGCACAGTTGTGTCTGCCAGCATGTCCAGCTGTGGTTTAGTTCACAGCAATGCAGATGGTAATGGCTGTCAGAGGTGCCCTCAGATTTTTTTTTCCACTGACACTGTGCAAAACCACACTCCAGGGTTGCACTGTCAGCAACAGAATAAGAATCTTTAAAGAAAACCCGTCAAACTCACTTTGTTTTAACTTGTGTTTAAATATAAATAAATCAATGGTATATTTTCTACATTTATCTCCAATGTTTCACCAGTAGCTTTTTCTAGCAATTTAATGTTATTTATAGTAACAAAAATGTAAATTTCTGGATTTTAAATATTTGATAGGAATATTTAACTGTTTGTAGGAATATAGTAACCACACTAACATTGAGATGATACTGGTTATTTGTACATAATAATATATAGGTTCCCAGAAGTCTTTCAGTTTGACTTTTGATCGTTGATTGTTTATATGCATGGTATATAAACATGTTTTGTTTCTGCTATATCTAGATAAATTAACATCGGTAACTTCACCCAAAATATCAAATAACTCTGGCTATCACTAAACATCCTTAAAAATTAGAATAAGTCCTGTTTTTTTAAAATTTTTATATATGGATGCACTGAATTTGTACAATAATTCAAATGCTTTTTAAAGAATTTTTCCACTTGATGACCGCCTTGTATTTTAATTAGATAAAAAGTGAGTCTCCACCCAGCTTCTTCATCACCACATGGTAAATATAACAACCTTGTAGTCACTGTGTTATTACTTACTTAAATCATAATCACTGATATGACAGGGAGCACCCTGGTCTGAGATATTTTTCACGGTGAGAATTTCTCAATCAAATAAATCAGTGGGTCAACATGCACTCTGGTGAAAGTACCTTGCTGGAGTAGCTATCCCCATGTTTGGATCCTTAAGCTACAGCTACATCAAACTGCACTGATTTTCCAGACCTCACATTGGAGAGTCTGATTTGATTGGACTCTTTACTGCTGATTTCCAAGCCAACTTCTTGGACACCAAGTTTTACTAACATCTCAGTGACTTTTTTTGCAGTCTTGCCATCCAAAAATGCTTTTTCAATGGAAGCTTACCTAGTAGCAATATTTGTATATGAAATATTGAAACTTTGCATATGTAGACTTGTGAATTCAATATTCTTTATTTATAAATGTTACTTTTGGTTTCTAACATATTTGTTTATATGTTTTAGATAATTGTTTTATAAGTGTTGATGGTTTTCATCACTTTCTTATCCAATAAATCTCCACAAATAAAACAACATGGCTTTAGCACATCATAAATTATGATTAGAGCACTGATCTCTGTAGACTGTAATTTAAATGTCTGAGTAAAACACATATGAACTCCTGATGTTCAGCTCTTCCTCATAGCATACATTAACACTACCCAACTTTTGTGTATTTCAGAACCTATTTCTTTCTCATAACCCCAGTAAAACTCATTCTTTTCTGTATAATTTAGTAATTAGATAAATGGTATAAGTCATATTCAGTAACATAATGGAGGTAAATTATAATATGCGAGGCATATTTTATTAAATGTAAAAATGCTTCTAACAATAAAATTCATGAAAATACACAAAAGTTAACCTTTCAAAACTTCATATGTACTTGTCGTACAGTAAACAGATTAATCTAAAAATACTGTGTTTCCATGTCATCCTATTATAGATGACTAGCACACAACTTGGATCCTATAAGTCATTACTCCAAACTTCTCTATGTCCTGGTAAGAAATGATCTCTCTCATTACCAACTTGGATGGGTTGGAAGTGCCATAATTTATGGATACTATGAAATGCTTACCTTCAATATTTAAAGTTGTATGATGCTTGGTAACATATTGGTGAACCAGAGAACATTCATTGATGGCCACAAGAAACTACATAACCCAGGGACTTAGTAAGTAAAGTGTTTCCCATGCAGCTATGAATACCTGAGATCAGATCTCCAAAATCCTAATAAAGCGAAGCTTTGCAGTTTACATCTGTAACCTCAGCACTTCTTAGGACTGGAAGTTGGTGAGCTAGCCTAGTATACATGCTGGCAAATGACAAGAGACTGTATCGCAAACAAAGTGGAAGGTGAAGGGTGACACTTCAGGATGTCCTCTCACCACCGGTACCTGTGTAACCAAATTCACCCATATGAACACATACACAAAAACATAAACGTTGTATAACCATTTGCAGCACCATTTAGTTTGTGTAAGCATGCACTGTTTCTGTATCACCTAATGGGTTGCTTTATATAATACATCTTTGCTGAGTAACACATAACTGACATGTAGCCGAGACCTTTAGCTGAGAGTTCTCCACTAGCCCAAGTCTACTAGATCATGTCCTTCAAGAACATGAGTGACCATGTTCTTGAAATACTAACAGGTGTTAGAAATAATGCTGCAAATGTTTAGGTAGTAGATTATGACATTGCTATGAATAAGCCAAATACCAAGGAAAGATAAAAGATGTGGACAGCCTTCCAGACAGAAAATAGAGTGCATATAGGTATTTCAGGAACAAAAAGAAACCCCAATTCCTAATAAATTATTAAGGCTGAAGAAAATTAGGCTGAAGAGATTACTCAGTGGTTAAGAGCACTGGTGCTTGTGCAGGGTGCCAGAGCTCCTTTCCCAGCACCGACATGGGAGCTCACAACTGTCCATAACTCCAGTTTTATGAGATCCAATGCCCTCTTCTGACCCACTAGGCCACCAGACACATATTTGATACATATACCTATATACATGCAAAACATCAATACACAGAAAATTTCATATATATATATATATATATATATATATATATATATATATATATGATTTTGTCTGACCCCAACATCTGCAGGTATAACAAGAAATGCATGTTCTTTAGTGATGGAAACACCATGGTTTGGTGTTTCGTTGTTCCCTCAGGTAACTTGACTAATATAGCCTCTGCTGCTACAGATGATTAAAGGAATTTACTATGAATGGCAGAAACCCCACCATATTTGGTCATTACTGAGATTTCAGTACCCAGTAGTGGTAAAATGCAGTTAGAACTAGGTAAGCATTACAGAGTGGTAATATGAGTGAATACATTAGAAGAACAATTATCTTCATTATAAGACATATATTGAAAGTCGAAATAGACAAGTACAAGAATGTGGCCAGTAATGGGAAAGGGTCACATGAAGAAAAGCCAAAAACACCAGATGAGTCATGTTACACACAGAAAAGTAAAAGGAACAGAGTGTGTAGCAGAATCCTTGTTACTCTTTCACTCCCTCTGTTCTTTGTTTTCCCTTTACCCATTCCTCAAATGACACAGGAAAGTTTCATATCTCTCCATGTCATCTACTTTCAAAAATTTTGACGGCCAAATATTTCACGATCCCATATTCTTTTCAAGATTCCATGCTCTGGTGGTTTTCTATTGACATTCAATCCTTCTTAGGTGTCAAATCATTGCATTACTCACTGCTTTCTCTCAGCCCTCTTCCCAGAAAACTCATACTTTCATGAGTGATCTCACCCTTAATCACAACTTCCATTAGAATCTATTCAGAGAACCATGGTGTGATTAACTTCTGATATTCGCTTGTCAATTGAGATTTAACTGTGTGCAGCTAACTCTATCTTTTATACCTTTTGGGAGATTTCTTCCAGACAGTGTTACATCAAAGATATTGATCATATGTGAAAGATTGCATAAGATGATAATTAAGGCAGACCCATGACATTGAGCTGTCTAGCCTTAACCAAAGTTATGTTTGTGGAAATCACAGAAGTAGAATCCAAACAGCAATAATAAGAGAAATTAAACAGTTACTATGAAATTGAAAGAATGAACATTGGTAACCTTGGTGAAGTTCATAAAAGGATGAATGAATGTAAAGTGAGTATCTTTAGTACTATTAACTTTGGTTTGATTAATGACAAAACATAACATTTTCAGTATATCCTTTATAATGCCCAAGTTTTTGATTACAGAGATAAAATTCACAATACTGTCATGTAATGTGAATATTTTCTTCCTTAATTTGATGTTGAAAGTAACATATTGCCAATTTATAAAAGCAAACACTGAACTATGGCTCAGTTATTATTGTTAGATTAATATATTGACATTCATTGATCCACTTGTTCATGTAGCAATGGACTCTTCAAATTTAAAACTTAAATGTAAGTTACAGAGTAACAAGACATATTCCATATACTTCTTTTCATCTAAAAGTAAACATCCAGAACTGAAGGTACATCTCAGTGGTAAGTACTTCTATAGCATGGTAAGACCTTAGATTTGACTCTCATAGTATATATATATATATATATATATATATATATATATATATATATATATATAATGCATATATATGAAATTTAATAAATGTGATGGTTAATTTTTACATGGCAAGATAACTGAATCATCTACCTGTTTGTTGAAATATCAGTCTAGATATTAGCACATAAATCAAAAGAATTGGAGAAAAGTTGATTACCCTTAATCATATTAATTAATCTCCTTTAGATATCTGGTAGCCTTTGTGTGGTACTCAGAGAGGTAATATAATTGTTAAACTGAAGACTTCAGCCTCATGTATTCCAACCTCATAGGTTCATTTCACTGAAGAACCCTGACAGAACAAGAATAAATTGGAGGAATTTTGTAAGGGTCATGTACGATTTTTTAGGCCACAAACAATGTTCATTTTTTTTAATTAATTTTTTTTACTTTTTAGATCATACTTCATTACACAATTTCCCCTTCCTTTTGCTCCCTCCAAACCTTCCCGTATACCCATCTTTTCCCCCTTTTAAATTTATTACCTTGTCCAATTCCAGTGAGTAGGTTCTGTTTTATCTTCTTATGTTTTAATATTTCATTTTATTATTATTCCATAAAAGTCTGTTTTTTCTAATATGAGACAGAAAGGACATGATGTGAATAGAAGGGGAGGTGGAGAGGAACTGGAAAGAGTAAAGGGAGGGGAAATAATAGACAAGATATATTATGTGAGAAAAAAACCCATTTTCAATAAAAGAGTGATAAAATGAAAAGTGGAGAAAGAAAAACTAATAATAAAACAATTAATAATCTCTTTTTAATGATACATTTTGTATATATGAGACAATTAATATATTAATGTAGCAGTGTTTATGTAACAATTATATTAACATAACAATAGTAATATATGATATAACACTTCATATATTAATATGTATTTCTAAAAACATGAGTTCTCAGTCATCATATTACTTTTTAGCTTGAGTAGTAGTTATATTTAATTTACCAGTAGCCAATTAATAAACATAGTTATTACTTATCAATTAAAAATACATATTCTTCATGTAGGTTCCTTACTGTACTAATGATGTATTTCACACACACACACACACACAAAAAAATATAAAACTTGAAGTTTGAATCTGAGTAGGGATTATACATCATTCAAGACCTATATTTATTTTGCTTAAGACATTATACTAATACTGTTTTTTCTCTACATAAAAGAAAAATGTGTTATTGAATCTCAGGTTCAACATTTTTACTATGTATATCCAGTTTTTCTTCCTTCTGTTCTTCCTTCTTTTATTCCTTACATCTTACCTTCTTCTCTTCTTCTTTATGTGAGTCACTATGATTTCTCAGAGATAACCTAGGGTATAATAATGTATAAAATATCTCTAAACTTTATTCTTCAATACTGTAAATCGTGATTGAGTATTACCTTGCAACAAGGCATTTTATCCTATTATCAACAAAATTTGATTTATTATGTTTCTCAATACTTTCAGACCTTGCTCTCAAATAGCATAAAAAGGTATTTTAGTTCTCTGTGAACTAAATATTAATTATTAGCTTCTAGCTATCAATTTTTAAAGTCAGATTAAGTGAAGTTCTCAAGATGTGTTAGAGCCAGAAGTATAGAGATTATGTAGTCAATTTGGAATTATTAGCTAAATGGTCATTCTTGTCCTTGTGTCATGTAATTTTGTCTTCTTATCTAAGACTGACAATGGACCTTAGCTTCACCATCAGTTAGCAAGACAGAAGCAAAACTAAGCAGATGAAATTGCTGAAGCATTTCTGTTGCCTTCTCTACATGAGCTTAAGAGCTGAGGCTTTGTGATGGCACTCTGAACTTCCTTACATTAAACAGTCCAGCACACATGTGGTTTTCAATTTAGTAATGTCAGTGTTCTTGCATACTTTCAGTTTGCCTTCTGTGGGGTCAATTTTTGAATCTGAGCTGTTTTTCCAGTTACTCTATATCAAGAAATGAATGATTTCAAATTTCTTCAGCGAAAACTCAGGCATTTTCTTTGTTTACATGGGGTTGATGTTTTTCCATCTCCAGTTTCTAATCAGTCCTCACTGATCGTAAAGAGATGCGTTTGTGTGGCTGACAGGTAAGCATTTTGTAAACAGTTACTTATTCCTTATTAACCATGATGGACTTTTGTAAATTTTGTTTTTTAATTTTTTTGTATTTTTTCACAAAAAGCCTAAAATATAGGAAATAAATCTCTATCCACAAAGTCAGTTCCACCAATGAGAATGAAGTGGTTTATTAATTTGATGTATAAAATGTTTAACTGTTATCTTAACAGTTTAAATCCATGTCAGTGTATTGTCTCATTTCAAGCCATACCACAACTGTGATTTCATTCCAAATATTGATGTGTCCAGGTGATACTCTCAAATATTATCATGAAACAAAATATCAACAATTCTGGAATTATTTTTGGTGCCTTTTACTTTTCAGATAATTTAAGCTATTAAAACATTTACTTTTTATACAAAGATATAGTTTATTTGTCTCACTGCTCACTTGAATGTGAATTGTCCATTACATTCCCTCAGGGTTATGGAAGGGGGTCACTCAGTAAACTTTGCTCCAGCTTACATGTATGTTCCTAAGTCAATCATTTTCCATGCATTTAGAAGGAGGCTTAATCTCAAGAGAAGATTTTCCATTAAAGAATGTATATTGATTGTCAATGATTCCCATAATCTCCTAAACCTGAATTTAAAACTTCCAGAGATGAAAAGGACGTTTTCCCTCATGTGCTGACCAGAGCCTATAATGTATTTATGTGTATTTGTAGGCTGGTGTAAGTGTGGGTAAAGTCTGAAATTACTCTAGACAAGAAAGTGGGGGAGTATAAACTTAGATGATAGGATAGAATGGGGGCAAGCCAAGGACCACATGGGACATGAAAGAGTAAATGAACCTGAGTAGAGGGGAAGCTGACTCCAGGGGGAAGAGAAGTAGGAGGTGTGAGGTAAGTAGGGAAGGAGAATCACAAAAACACATTTTGTTTGAAAATATCAGGCTGGTTTATAACATGCTACATGCGGATTGAAATTTAATTGTATACATTACTACAAAAATTAATATTTCAGATAATATATGTTTGGCCATATGCCACGTAAAAATTAGATTTTTGTGAAATTATAGCAGCATTTCGATTGAAGTACAAATGTGAATTTAAGTTAATAGTTTTCTTTTATGTGATTACACATCTAGTCAGGTTTGACTGTGCGTGTCCGTAGCCCCAGCACCCTGTAGTCCAGTGAGATACTGGACTGCATCAGGAGTTTCTGGCTAGCTTGAGCCGAAGATATAGCTGTTCTCAAAAAGCCAAAGGAAGTGGAGAGTGACAAAAGGATTAGTGCATTCCTAGGAATTTTATGAATGACTATTAAAAATGTCCCTCCAGCTTCCTTCACAAAGCTGGGGTGTGTGGAGCTACATAAGGAGAAATACAGTAGAGTTTAGTTTACAGTTAAGTGGCTGCCTTCTTAAATTATAATTGCGTAGAATTTCCTACTGCTGAGTGTTATCCGCGTCTCAACACCCCAGCCTCAGGTTGCCATTTATACAGTTTGAGATAACCACAGCATCTTCATCATGAGCTTGGCTCCTATTAGTCTAGCTACTGAACAGAGGCACATGCAGACAAGTAGCAAAGTCTCTGCCACCTCATTGGCTGAAGGAAACTTCTTTGCATGCAAGGCAGAATGTAGAGAAGTATAATAAATAAAAGGTGGAATGGACAAAAGTTAAACTGTTATTTCTGGAAATGCTCTGAAGATTTTAGCACATAAAAACAAGTCAAAAATAACACTTGTGAGTGTGAGTCTTTCAGCAGAAAGTAGAATTGGCAGGAGCTGAAGAAAGGCAGAAATGTGTTTAAGTTGGAGTTCATTCAGGTTTAGCGAATATAAAAGACAGAAATAGGCTAAATAAAAAGAAAAAAAACATGTATACAATGTATTTTGATCACATCCATTCACCATAACTTCCCTCTAGCTCTCTCTAATGTCACCTACTCTGTCCTTCTTCCAGCTTTGTGTCTTACTTTTTATTGTCATTAAGAACCTCAGAATCCAGTTAGCCCTACCCACATCAGACATAACTGATGAGATATGCAGTATGGAATGAGCATCCTTCCAGCCGTCACATACCCAAAGCGGAGTCGCTCTCCCTCCCTCTGCAGCCACCAACTGTCAGTAGCTCTATCTGGTAGAAAGCTTCTGTCAAAAAGACATTCACTTCATTCAGTCCTTTACCTTCATCCACCCACGGCTCCCAATACACAGAAGGTGTTTATAAAAATGTCTCATAGGCAGCAGATTCTCAGTTAAAGACATTTTTCTATACTCTCCAAGTCATCAAACTGTACACCAGGGCTTTCCTTATCATAAATTATCAGTTCAGCTTTCAGCACAGTCATGTGCTTTATCTTTATTTATGTTTTATTAAGAATTTTTTTATTCATTTTACATACCTGTCAAAGATCCCCCTCTTCTCTCCCCCTCCCCTCCATTCTCCCCCTCCTCCCATTGCCTCCTACAAGAAGGTAAGGCCTCCCATGGAGAGGTCATTTTAGTGGAGGCAGGTCCAAGCCCCTTCCCCTGCCTTAGGGTGTTCGAGGTGTCCCATCATAGGTAGTGGGCTCCAAAAAGCCTGCTCATGCACCAGGGATGGATTCTGATCCTACTGCCAGGAGGCCCCTTAAATAGATCAAGCTACACAACTGTGTGAATGCTGCAGCTTTGAATTACTGTAGACCAAGAAAATGTTAAGACCATCATATAGGAGCCATTAAAATTGAGTTTTGAATGACTCTTAGCCTTCTTGAGATTGTGAAATCTTGCTTGTCTTTTTTCTCATATCATAGATCATCATTTGTCCTTTGGCTCTCTGGAGATAAAAAAAACACTGTTTCTAACCAATTGCTGCATTGTAAGTTCCCAGTAGCTTATGGTCTGTTCTCTCTGAATGAGGTGAAAGGGATACCTCATATACAAGAGTACAGTATTCTGAGGGCAGGCTTTCTCTCACATTCTATTGTCCAGATAGACTCAGATGGAACATGTTGAATAGAAGGCTGTGTTCCTTGCCATGTTTCTGCTCAAACGTGTTGATTCCATAAACTTATTTTAATACTGAGCCAAATGACTCTAATATTGTCCATGTGCTCATAACTACATATGACATGTGTTCTTGCCTCTCCATGGCGGAGTATCAAATGTCTTCTGCTTCCTCAAAAACTATTGATTTATGCCTATTGGACCAATTTGTAGATCTTCCCTTTAAAAAATAAGCTAATTTCATTTTTATAAAACAACTAAAATACTCCCCTTAGAAAAGGAGGAAGTGTTTTGAGTCTGCCATAGACAGTTTTAGTTTTAGATTAACCACAACACTGAATGAAAATAGAAACTTACCTTATACTCCTTAGTAAGTGTATAGACACACACAGACACAGATGCACGCGCACACGCACACACACACACACACACACATCATGAATTACATCCCATGTTAAAGTAGATGAATTTATTAAAATCAGTGATCCGGTATTAACATTTCTTTAGTACTTCTAAATTTATAGTGAACATTAGGGTTCATTCTTTTATGGTATACAGATTATGAGAGTTGTGTGACTGTGCCTGTTTAGCACTAGGGTAACATGGTATCATAGCACGCAGAGTAGTTCTACTTCCCTAAAAGTCCTCTGTGCTGTGTCTATCTACTTATTCCTCATCTATAATTGCCCTAAAACACTATTCTTTAATTTCTCTGTAGTCTATAATGTATGTGACTTCACTGAACAATGTTCCGTTTTGTGAACATTCATCTTCTCTCCTACCCAAGTACGTAATTTGCTTCAATTTTATTTGCTCTTCTCCATCTCAGCAATAAGTAAAACCTATATAAGCATTCATGAGTGGTTTCTGTTTGGACATAAGTTTTCAATTCAGTTGAACAAATAGGAAAGAGTATATTCACTGGACCACCATCTGAATATTATTGCTAATGCTCTGAAAGCTTACTAATACCCTAACTTTTGATGCACTGAATTTTAGAGTATCTAAATAATCCATTTGGTAATTACTCAAGTCTTCTAATAATTGAATCTTATTCTAAAATTGGCAATTATAGGGTGTTAACAAGATATTGCATATAACCTTTACTTTGATTGTAATTAACCTTTTATGAAAAAGGATAATGAAGTGTTATTTTACATAAGGTAGCATGATTGGAAGAGAAAGAAAAATATTCGCAATCTTTATTGCATGCTCACTATATTTCAAGCATTTTCATAAAACTGAAAATAACAATTCAGGAGTCTTACTTTTCTATTAGACATAGAAGCTTAAGTTCAGGAAGGTTGAAGCATCCCCACTAGAGTCTCACTGCAGATCCCTTTGTCAGACTAAGAGTCCACATCTTCACAGAGCCTACTAGTCTTGACATTGATGGAGGACCATTCCAGATTCATTAGTTCACTTCAGCTTTATTTTTTCTTCACTTAAACTACATGCTTGGACAAACATCCCTTGTGATTTTCTCACTGTGAAAGTGAAAGGTGGGGCTACAAATAGTTTCATAATACACAACTCAAATATCTAAACCATATGGCTTTCTTCTGTTTTTTGTAATTTTTTTTCACAAATAGAGTGCTATCTCTATATAGCAGCAGCAGTACATGTGTAATTACATTCTCACATAGCAAGCATCCACGCCTCCGATGGAATCAGCAGTAAATATGGAGACAGAAACAATAAGATCTTATGTTCCTAGAGTAGGAGAATGAAAATGGAAGCTCCCTGGGAATTAAAAACTCTGCTTTTGAGGAGGGCAGATGCAAATTGTGTTTATAATAACAGGGATTGTAGCAAATTTTCTCACATAGGTTAATAAACATAGAAGTTCTAAAGACATTTCCTTAGTAATTAGCATTTTCTAAAGTGTGTAGGCAATGTTTCTTTCCTTCTGCAGCAGCTAAATGTGTGTCCTAAGGAATAAAATAATGCTCTTTTGTACCTCAATAGCTTGTAATTTACTGTAGTGATCAGTTTTAAAGTTGCTTGAGTAAATAAGCCCCACTGTCAAGCACATTTGGGAAAAGGTTAGCCAAGCAACTGAAAAGGAAGAGGAAGGCTGCAGCATCCCAAGTGTAGCTGGGAAAAGGAAAGCACCCCCTGGGGGAGTTAAAAGCAGTAGGAGGACTCACTCAATGTGGGGTGCCCCTAGAAAAGGGAAGAGCTTTCTCAGCTGCTGCAGTGTCCTGAATGAAGACAAGTTAACATGTAGATTCCTCTTCTAGCAAACTGGGATTACTTTCCCTTAATTGCTAGCTCCACACCATCCATACACAAGCTGCTGAGATGATACTAGCTGGTGCTACTCAATGAAGAAAAAAAAAAGGAAGATCAACTTGTCTCAAGTATTACTGTGAGAGTATAAAGTGTACTTCTAGCTTAAGTGTGATAGGACAAAATACTCACACATTAGATGCTATAATTAGCATGTAAAACACCAAATGCTCATACCTTTTACAAACAAATTGTAGATATCAGTAGAATGATAACATACCCATGTTATCTGACTGTCTTGCTTTAGCTGTGTTTGATTACAGAACACATGTTTGGACAATGTATCAGTGACAGATAAGTGAGCAATGAGCAAAAGATTTTTCCTTTTAAACAGTGAGTTGTTTTTCATGGCTTTAAAGTTGAACATAGCTCGTAAAATCATTGCGTTGTGTTTTTGGCTAATATGCTATCCAAGGTTAAAAGGAAATTAAATGTTTAGATGTAAGATGTTTAGCCAAAAAATAATCCTCTGAATTCTGCTCTATTTTCTTATGTAGGTATGTGTGTTTATAAAATACATTTTAAGTGCTTAAAACATTGTGGATAGTAATTTGCTGATTTAATTGTAATAGGTTCCAAAACATATGGGTTACATTTCTCGGTTCCACCACAGTCCCGTTGGGTTTTCAAATAGTGGGAAAAAACTTCAATAAAAAAAAATGTGAAAAATGGCTTGACAATTTCAGCAAACTCACAATCGGCAGGATGCGGCCCTCCCACGTGCACAATTGACCTAAATCAGAGCATTTCTTTAAAAAAACATGCTTTCTCCTTGTGAGCTTGTTCAACATTGTCTATTAGGCAAAATAAGAGCAGCATTTCTGCTTTTAGATACATTTTTTAAAACTGATACTGAATTGAATTTGAAACAGCATTCTATAAGTACTGCAAAATGGGGAAAAAAAAAACAAAAACAAAAACGAGCAAAACCAATTGACCCAGGCCATCAACCTTGTGTCAAAATAGACTTCCTAAGAAATGTCACTAGCCTCTACTATGATTTTGACACATAAGCTGAAAATACCATTAATATCATGTAAATTTCAGGCTCGTGCTATTGAAAAGCATCTTACTGAAAACGTAGCTCTCTTCTATTTGTTTTGCAGTGGTAATTATTATTCTTCTAAACATATGAACCATATAATTTCTCACAATAATGAGAAAATGCAAAATCCACTCCCACTCTGCTTGCAAAGAATTCCAGATTCTGTGAATTTCATAGTGAAATAATGTTGCTCCTCTGTCTTCTGAGGAGAATGTATTTATACTACTGTGAATTCAAGAGAGAAGCAACCCTCCTCTAACTCCACATCTCCTCAGAGACAATTGTGATCCAGGCACAGAGCATCCATTGTCCTCTGGTTTGCTTCATTAAGACTAAGCAAACATCTTCCTACATCTGCTATAACCTTTAGGATAGTCTCCTTCCATTGTCTCCAAGTTCATTCTTTTCTTCTTTGATTCCAGATTTTTCTTCACTTCCCCACTCCAGCCACATTCCAAACTCTGTCGGTACTATGGATTCAAGTGTGTAGGATCTCTCTAACGTTCTGTGTCTTATTACTTTGGTCTGAGTACTCCTCCTCTTCTATCCAAATCATCTTACAGGACCTCTCAAATATCCCAATTCAATCCCATTTCAAGTCCTTTATCCAAGATGTTTTTCATCCTCTGAAATATTATGTCCTGCTTCTCAAATGATTCAAGTCTAATCATTTCTTAAAATCAAACTTACATTATTTACCAGAACTCTAAAAAAATAAAAGTGGGGATGAAATATGATCATTCTTTATAATTTGAAAGAACTAAAACCATCTTATATGTTTTGTAATCATTTTTTTCTTTTTCGAATTTGAACACCGAGATGACTTAATATAATACACATTTAGGACCTTACCATTGAATGTGCTTCAGTGGTTTAGAAACTTTGAAGTAAAGTTGAACAGAAGAACATAAATTATAATTTTTTAGCACAAAAAATAAGTATGTGAAAGTATCCGTTATCACCATCAAACTAAGTGGTAGACTTATTTTTCTCACGATATACAGGAATATGTCTTTGTTAGTATCCTAAAACAAAGTTGTATAATATCTATAGGGACATCTAGTTAATTAAAATTTTAATTGTCATCTTAAAATGACAATAACATGTTAAAATCAATACTCAAGATATTTATTTTTTTTTTCTTTTTTTGCAATACAATTCAGTTCTACATATCAGCCATGGATTCCCTTGTTCTCCCCACTTCCGCCCCCCTCACCTTCCCCTCAGCCCACCCCCCATTCCCACCTCCTCCAGGGCAAAGCCTCCCCTGAGGACTGAGATCAACCTGGTAGACTCAGTCCAGGCAGGTCCAGTCCCCTCCTCCCAGGCCGAGCCAAGAGACCCTGCATAGGCCCCAGGTTTCAAACAGCCACAGGACCAAGTCCCACTGCTGGATGCCTCCCAAACAGATCAGGCCAATCAACTGTCTCACCCATTCAGAGGGCCTGATCCAGTTGGGGACCCCTCAGCCATTGGTTCATAGTTCATGTGTTTCCATTCGTTTGGCTATTTGTCCCTGTGCTTTATCCAACCTTGGTCTCAACAATTCTCGCTCGTATAAACCCTCCTCTTTCTCGCTAATCGGACTTCCAGAGCTCCACCTGGGGCCTAGCCATGGATCTCTGCATCCAGATCCCTCAGTCGTTGGATGGGGTTTCTAGCACGACAATTAGGGTGTTTGGCCATCCCATCACCAGAGTAGGTCAGTTTGGCCTGTCTCTCGACCATTGTGTGAAATATTTAAAGAAATGGTTTTTGCGTCTTGAGATGTAGCTTGATGGTAGAGCACTTACTTAGCATGTACAAAATCCTGAGTTTGAACCTCATTGTCAATGTGGAAAGAAATAAATCCAGAAAGTATTAATAACCACATGTTTTCTCCTATCCTTCTGAAACAGTACTCAGCTCCCCTTTGGTGTAGTATATGTATTATCATCAGGATCATGGCATATTATATGCCTGTGATCTTAGCTAAGATCTCCAGCCTTACATACCCAAAAGTCTTGGGATCTGAATATAACTTCAAGCTTCTTCACCTTCTTGCTTTCAGATTAGGAACATCATTCCAAAGTGTACATGAGCACACTGCGGGTTTGTTTACGTTATTCCTAAGCAGAGACTCCGTCACCTTGACGTAAATCAGAGGATGGCAAAGCCATCCTGACACCCTAACAGCATAGACTGGCATTTTGTTTTTTTTGTTTGTTTGTTTGTTTCCTAGCATTTGTGGAAGAACCTCCGAAAGAGAAGGATCTAATTTTTTAGACATTAATGTTTTTTGCAGTTCTAAAATTTCTAAGGTTCTTTGGTAGTAGCAAAATTCTCTCAAAAGGCAATAGAGACACAAACAGAGTGAAGATACGTACCATACCTACGATTAAAATGAGAACATATTCATCATCTATTTGCTACTATAACTTAATCATTTGCTTTCAGGCAAACAAATTAAAGATCAAATCAGGCCAATACTAATGAAGGAAATCAAAGTAGGGTTTGTCAAGACCCCAGGAAAGCGTTTCTCGGAACACATCCATAAAACAGCTAGTCTCATATAAGACACCTTGGGGACCACACTGTGGGCTGTGAGCAGTTTTTCCTGTCTTGTAGCTTCTCTTTTATGATTGTAAAGTAGAGTGTGTTGAAAACAGTGGATATAACTTGAGTCCCAGGGGGAGCTGAACAGTGGACTTACCAAACTTACCTGCATCATTGAGGGTAAAGAGGAAGCTTTGTTTACAGCAGTGAAAGCTGTGTAACCTCTTTCCCATTGCATCCCAATGAAATGTGTCTATGCTTTAGTGCTCTGGAGGATTTATTAAGAGCTAATTAGACCATGTTGAGGAGGATTTAATAGTGAACAACTCAAAAGGATTTATAGGCATGGCTCTGAGACACAGCAGCACTAATTGCAGAGGAAATAGGAGCAGAAGGAACGTGAGTTGTCAGTGTGATGAAATGAAATAGTTGCGGATGCACGTGGGTTGTTAACTAACACTGACTCCTGCTCTGAGAGCCGTCAGGACTTTGCTATGCAGCATTGAAACAGCTGGAAATGTTCTGTCCAAGACCCATGGGAGAAGTACTTTATTTGGCTTGAAATACAAAAACTAAACGTTTGCTAAAATCATAAAAGCCATATGTTTTAAGCCAGTAAGATAAAATTAAACATCACATTGATAATGTGACGAGAGGAGTGAATATGTGATGTGCCAACCTTAACCTGATTAAAAAGAAAACATTGATTTCATGATTTAAAGTTTTCTGTGAATTGTGAGGAAAAAATAGGCATGTAGGTTGGAGTAGCGGAAAACAGACACGAGGAGATACATGCTCAACAGACTTGAAGTGTCCATCCAAATCACATTGCAATCTTGGGCAACACATTAAGATTGAAGTATTTGTTTCCACCTATGCTGCTAGTCTTGTAACTTGTCACCACTTATTCCGTTATACCTCCATCCCAGAATACCTCACTCTGATCCAATACCAGCCAGAAAATCAGGCCATGCAAGGGAGGGAACCACCCCTTCTAAAAAAAGTTTCACATCATGGTGACACACACAACTTCTGCTATATGCTCCATGGGTTTCTAGATCAAGGGCCTAACATAATAGTTAAGGACAGCAGGACTGGAACATCAAGGAATCTTTACTCAACTAACTACTTTCCTGCTGCAATCTTATAAAGCAAATAAGCAGACAAAATGGCAGTTAGACATTTTTTAAATCATTACAGAAATACAAAACAACATGTATAAGCCATTTAAAACTTAAAATGCTTAGTGTCTGTGGGAGCCCACAAAAGACTCCAGTTTGTGGCTTGATTTCCATCCTGACTCAAGGTCAGAGAGTTCAAGCTTGTCTTTAGCCCTTAAGGCTGGATAACAGGATGTTTGGCCAAAGGTGTGGTTAGTTCCCAAGGATGCATAACAGGATGTATGCCCAAAGGCCCATCATGTGTCTTGAGAATTAAAGATGTGTTTATACTTGTTTGTACCTTAAACCATGATGTCTTTGAGAGAGAGAAGTCTTTTGCTCCACTTGCTTTGGGTATAAAAAGGCTGTGAGTAATAAACTCAGGGCAACTGTGTTATTGACTCAGAGCCCTCCTGAACCAAACTGTGTCTCTGTCTTTATCTTTTACATCTATGTTTCTATTTTTCATATCTATTATTTCTCAGTCCTCACTTCCTTCCCTATTCAAGACTGCTCAACAGGCTGGGTGAGACCCAACAAATGGCCCCCAGAAAGTGGACCTGGATATAGGGGATACAGTGAAGGACATTGCAATTTGAAGGGAGAGCTCAGAATGTCAAAAGTGTAAGTGCAGTGAGTAACTCAGGAGTAAATTGTAAATATACAACAGGGTAAGAGTAGACAGCTGTTTAAAGATATTTTAGAAGCCAGAAGAGCTAAAGTTAGAGCTGCAGCAAGTATCTAAGTCAGGAAGGTTTGAATTTATGTTTTTGTTTTTGTTTTTGTTTTTTTAGGTCTGAGAAAGTAGTTTGAAAGTGTGAACGTCTGGGTATGTAGTGTGGGTTTGAATGAGTAATGGCGTGAGTTTGAGTGAATGATCCGGAAGTACTGAAAATTTAGGCCTAAACTGGGTCTGGAGTTGTTGGAGCCACTAGATGTGGACACCTTTCCAAACTTGTTTGACGACGATCAGTTCAATCCTGACTATAAAGCTGAGTTGGAGAAACAGAAACTTTGTAATTAGACTAAGAACGAGCTAAAGGGCTTGAGAGATTTAGTAGCTTCCCTTTGACAAAAATTAGAGTCTGTGTAGGTCTCCTCTTCTCAGAAGGGCACTTCTCTTCCTACTATAGTGGCTGGATTAGAACAGCCTAGGGGGCCTGTCAGCATAGCTGGAGTCTCTGTTTCTCTGTGTTTGATGGCTGGAAGATGCTCCAGAGAGACCAGGCTTTGACAGAGGAGGTGGTTGTCTCCAAGCTCCCAAGAGCAAAGCAGTGGCAGAGGCAAGTCCCATCTCGGGAGAGGGCGGAGAGCTTGGGCCACACTGTCACTGTGAAGAGATGGCTTGAATGGCACACTTGCTCACACATACACACACACATACACACACACACACACACACACACACACACACACACACACACAGAGGCACACCCGGCCTGGGCATAGGCTGCATCAGAGTCACTTATGTTTGGTGGAGTCCGGGCTCTCAGGGGCGACATGAGGCGGACCTCACTCTAGGCTGAATGGTAACTGAGCTAGATCAATTTCTACAAGTTTATATTATTCATTATATGGATGACATTTTATTTGCCCATTAAAATGGAGGAGTTATGCTTGCAACATATGGACAGTTTCAGCAGGGTCTTGCCCATGCAAAGTTGGTGATTGTTGTGGAGAAAGTGCAAAGACAGCCACCTTTTCAGTATTTGGGACATATTTTGTATCCTAAGGAAATGAAGCTTCAGAAATTGGAAATTAGGAAAGACAGCTTGCAAACTTTGAATGATTTTTCAAAAATTATTGGGGGATATTCAAAGGCTGTGGACCGATTTGAAGCTGTCTTTGGGAGATCTTGAGATCCTTGGTGAGATTCTTAAGGGGAATGGTGATCCTAGTTCCCCTTGGTATCTTACAGATGCTGCTGGACAGGTGTTGGCTAAGGTGGAGCACACCATTCAACATCAGCAAGTATGCTATGTTGACTATGAGAAACCATGGGAAACCCATGTGCTTTCTACATGACATACTCCAACAGCTGTGTTACAGCAAGATGGCACATTTTTGTGTTTGCAACTGCCTGTCTCCTCAGCCTGAGTGTTGAACCCTTAGTATGAAGCAGTAGCTACAAAACCAGATCAAATCTAGGCAATATTTTGGTAGAGAACCAAGAGTGATCAGTGTTCTTTTATTAAACAACAAGTTGATTGGTTATTTCAAAATAACGATTCTTGGGCAATTGCTTTTGCTCAGTTTTTGGACCAAATTGATAATCATTTCCAGCTGATCAATTGTTGTAATTTGCCCAAATGCATTCCTTTATATTCCCTAACGTTGTGATTAAAGATACCATAAAAGATGCTATGCTGGTTTTCATTGATGGTTCCTCCAATGGAAGAGCTGCTTTTGTTATTAATGGTAAAGATTATGTAGTGCAAACAGCTCCAGCTTCAGTTCAGACAGTAGAATTATGAGCCGTGACTATGGTTTTCCAGCTTTTTGAAAATAATTCATTAATTTCTATACTGATAGTTATTTTAATTTTAGAGCCATTCAAGTTATAGAATGATTCCTACATAGGGGCTAGTAATGGTCAGGTTAGGATGCTGTTTCAGCAAATTCAAGAGGCCATCCATCAAAGAAAGTTGCCATGCTTTGTGGGTCATATTAGGGTTCATTCCAATCTTCCTGCCCCTCCCCTAGCTGATGACAATGCATCAGCTGATAAGTTAACAGAGATGGTCACCCTGTCCCAAGTAGAAATGGCTCAACAGTCATATGCCCTTCATCACCAAAGTAGCAGAAGTTAAAGAAAACAATTTGACCTTACCGGGGAGATTGCTTGTCAGATTGTAAAGCAATGTGATGTGTGCCCACAGTATTTGCATGTGCCTCACTTAGTGCTAAATCCTTGAGGCCTTCTTTCTAATCATTATACTATGTTACTCATGTTGTGGAATTTGGCAAATTAAAATATGTGCTTGTTACAATTGATACTTACTCAGGATATTTGATGGCCAGTACACAATATGGAGAATCCACCAAGCATGTAATTGTTCATTGCCTGAAATGTTTCCCATATAGAGACACCAAAGATATTAAAAAATTGATAATGACCAAATATGTTAGTAAAGCATTTTAACAATTTTGTTTTCATTGGAAAATTGAACACAAAACTGGCATTCCTTATAATCCTCAAGGTAGCCTCAAGGTGCAACTTCAAAAAAAGAATTAAAAAGGGGGCATTAAACCCTCAGTCATCACATAATGCATTGAATTATGCCTTATTTATTTTAAAAATTTTTTGAATATGGATGCCCATGAGCAATCTGCTGCAGATAGATTTTGGCATGATTGCACTCAAGTGACTTTTGCTCAGGTGAAATGGAAGGATCCTTTCACTGGATTGTGGAAGGACCCTGACCCTGTCTTAATATGGGGAGGAGGGCATGTTTGTGTCTTTTTACAGAAAGAAAATGGAGCTTGATGGTTGCCTGAGTGGATGGTGCAGTGTATGAATCAGAGGAATGCCAGCCTGGATGATATTGTAGCTGCTGACACTCTCCCAGAGGAGTTGAAGTGAGATTTACTGAACCTATGTTCTGACCCTCCAATGTTTCATCCTGCAGTATGGGAAGGGAAGGAGATTATGGTAATGATTAATAATCATACTAGAATTATGGTAATAAGCTGCTGATGCTTGTAACCACTTCTATTTACTATGAAAGTGTTACTGGATGAGAAAAGGTTAGGGATCATCTGAGAGGAATTTGGTATGATGCTAATGAGGCCATAAATTTGATGCAGTTACATCAGGAGATTACTGATTTTGAAAAAGGCAAAGTTGGATTTTGATGCAGCTAAAACTTCTGTAGACATTCTAAACCAATTTTAAAAGGCCATTCCATCTTAGTCATCATTTATTCATTTATTAGGAGGTATTGTAGCTATGGGAGCATGTGTCTGATTTAGAGCTGAATAGGGTTATACTCTGCACCCTACCTTGAAATTTTCCAGAAGCTGATAGTCAAAGATGGGTAAGTCCATTTTTACTACCTTTCAACCTAAGACAAGACATGGATGATAGAATTGGTTGAAAAGGCAACCTATGACAGGCACAGTCATCTGAGGGCTCCAGGGGACCTTTAAAAAATATTTTTTTAAAAAAGGGAAGAATTTGTGGGAGCACACAAAGGACTCCAGTTTATGGCTTGATTTCCATCCTGACTCAAGGTAAGAGAGTTCAAACTTGTCTTTACCCCTTAAGGCTGGATAACAGGATGTATGGCCAAAGGCATGGTTACCAGGTGTCTTGAGAGTTAAGGTGGTGTTTATACTTGGTTGTACTTTGAACCATGATGTCCTTGAGAGGGGGAGGTCTTCCCCCCCTTACTTTGGTTATAAAAAGGCTAATAAATACAGGGTGTAGATGTAACTGTCTTATTAAATAAGAAACACAGAGCCAAGGCAAAAATGAAAGCCCAAGAGTTCAGAGCGACAGCTAAGAGCTAAAAACCTTACCCTTCACTGCCACTGCTATCCTCCTCAGCAAGAGACCTACATCCTGTGTATCTGTCTTTATATAGACTTTCTTTTCTGCCTTCTCATTGGTTGTAAACCCAACCACATGACCTCCTTGTCACTGCCCATTTATACAGATCTCCAGGTCTTCTATAGTTGGTATTGAGATTAAAGGCATGTGTCTTCATGCTGGCTGTATCCTTGAACAAACAGAGATCTGCCTAGCTCTGCCTCCTAAGTGCTGGGATTAAAAGCATGCACCACCACCACCCAGCTTCTGCTATGGCTTGCTATTAGCGTGACCCCCAGGTGCCTATATTTATTAACATACAAATAAAATCACATTTCAGTACAAATAAAATATCACCATAGCAGGGCAACTGTGGTATTGACTCAGAGCCATCTTGAACCTATTCTGTGTCTCTGTCTTTTTCTTTTACATCTACGTCTCTATTTTTCATACCTATTATTTCTCAATCCCCTATTCAAGACTATTCGACAGGCTGGGTGGAACCTGGCTGTGTCAAAGGTATTTTTACAATCACAGTGCCTTCTGGATGCATCAGGGAAGCTGTGCATGTAAATTTATAGCTGTTATGACAACATGAGAAGACTGCAATCCCAAGTCAAGCCAAATCACAGCATGGAGAAGTGAGTTGGACAGGAAGTTCCAACCAAAGCCAAAGAGCTAGTGATAACTGTTAGCTGATGGGGGCGAAAGGGTTAGTTTTCTCCAAGAGTGTTGCCTCCTGATAAGTCAATCATGTTAGTATAAGGCCACACATTCAGGATTATTTGGATAACACTAATTAGCCTTGATGGGGGGGAAAAGACAAAAATGTGTGGGAAGCAAAGGAGGATGGATTTGGGAAGAGTTGGGGGGAGGAGACTGAATATAATCACAGTCATTATATAAAATTCTCATTATGTTGTACGTATTTTTGCACTGACGTCTGCCCATCTCTTCCTCTAAAAGGTGCAAGAAGTGTCTGTGTCTGAGTAAGCTGCCATTGGTCCACTCTGTGCTTCTTGTGTCTGTGTCTCAGGGGGCCCCTCTGGGTCCAATCCTAGCTTTTGATCTAATGGGAGCAGGCAGATTCTGTATCTCAGGGAGCTTCTCTTGGCCTAATCCAAGTTAGCTGATTCTGTGACTCAGGGCGCCACTCTTGATCTTATCAGGGCTCTTGTTCCCATCAGAGCTGGTGGATTCTGTGTCTCAGGAAGCCTCTCTTGGTTCAGTGAGAGCTGGTAGATTCCTTATCTCAAGAAGCCACTCTTGGTCCAATGGGAACTGGCGGATTTCTTGTCTCAAAAAGTTACTGGGGTCACAGGCAGATGAGTATTGGGCAGGGTGTGGAACATGTAGATTGTAGGGTCTGATGGGGGGTTTTGGGGGGGGGATTCCTGCAAGAGTTTTCCCTGCTGGCTGGCAACTGGGGCAGAGTTATTTGGGGGTTCCTGGGGACTGGCTGTGTCCCAGGGCCTGGGTTCTAGAGGCAGGACTCTCTGGGTGGAAGAGGAGCCACTCACCTCTTGGTCCAATGAGAGCTGGCAGATTCCTTGTCTCAGGAAGTTACTGGGATCACAGCCAGATGGGTATTGGGGTAGGGTGTGGGTCTTGTAGTTTGCAGGGTCCAGTGGGCGTTTCTGGTGTGGGAGCTTGGTCGCAGGAGTTTTTTCTGATGGCCAGCAACTAGGGCAGAGTTGAGTGGGGATATCTCCCAGGAGATGGTGTCTTGCAGACACAAGAGGACTGATGCACATGTGAACTAAAAGAGATTGAGGCAGCAAGCACAAGAGCCACACAGGTCCAAACCAGACTAAATCCCAGCATTAAGAAAGTAAGTGGATGAAAAGTTCCCACTCCTAACCAAGAAGTTATTTGCAATTGATATCTGTTGGAATAGGGAAAGGTCAGTTTTCTCCTACAGCGTGTCACTGAGCATATCAACCACACTTCAAGGTAGGCCCTATGCTGAGAAGTAATTGGTCAACACGAAACAGACTCCATGTTGATGGTGTATGAGTAAGTGAGTGTAAGTGTGCATGCACACACTTTTCATTTCAGTATTTTTTTGTCTTACTGGTTATTTTTTAATTTGCTTGTCTGTTTTGATTTTCTTTTCTTTTGTTTTGTTGTTCTTTCTGTTTTATTTTTGAGATAGAGAGAATATGAAGTTGGATGAGTGAAGAGGTGGGGGATCTGAAATGAGTTGGGGGAAAATTTGATCAAAATCTAATATATAAAATTTTAAATAAAAATAAATTAATTTAAATAATAAAAAAGAATTCTCAAAGAACTAATAAGAAAGGAAAAATATCAATGTTTCACAATATAAATTTCTGATCAGTTTTAGACTTTAATCACAGTGAATATTTTGTTTGTTAAGTGTCTGTTTGTGTACCTTGGGAAACTGTTGTCTTCATCAAACAACGGCAATCACATCACTGAAGAGACTATTCAAGAAAAGTGGTTTAATATGATGTTAGATTGTTATGTCACTATTAGAAGAAATCGAGCAATTATAAAATTGTGAAATCCAATCCCTAATGTCATTTTAGAATTTATACTTTTAAAGACAGCAATATGTCTACAATAAAGAGTATTTGATTTTAGTTATCTCTAGAACATGATTTTCATATACCTTGACAAGTTCAAAAGAAAACTCATGTGATTGGACTGAGGGAACTATGGAAATTCAAGTTATAGAGAATAAATAATACATCCAGCATTACATATCTTAGCTTTATCCCAAACTCCCTGAAGTTTCAACTAAATATTCTTCCTTGCTATTTAATCTTGTATATCTGCTTAATATCTATCTCCCTAACTACAACTATCTGGCCTTTCACTAAATCATTAAAACTCTTTGTGATGACATGTAATTAGTGAAATGACAAAGCCTATATTTTGGTAGACACCACAGGACACTATTTTTTTGGAGGAAATTAGTCTGGCTTTACGATATGAAAGGTAAAAGTTGTAGTAAATTTTCAAGCTTGCCTTGATCTTCACACCACTCTCCTCACTTTCATTTTCATGTGAGTGTCATTGTATAAACTTATTTTGGGCAATGGGACCTGAAGAGAAATAGGCAAATTGTTTCCTATAACAGCTGCTTACTTACAATAAAGATACAGGGTCAGCCAGTGTCAATCAAGTGCCTTCACTATTTTTATTGCTGTGATAAAATATCCTGACAAAATCAGTTCAGGGAAGGAAGGATTAACTGTGGCTTATTGTTTTGGGGTACAGTCACTCATGTGAAGAAGCTAACATTCACATCCTTTCAGCAATTAAGAAGCAGAGAAGGATGAATTCCAATGTTCACCTAGCATCCCTATTTCATTCAGCCCAGGACTTAGAATGCTGCTGCACAATTTTAGGGTTTCTTTTCTCACTAGCATTAAACTAATATAGATACTTCCCTTATAGATAACTACCAAAGTTTGTCTTCTAGGTTTATTCTTAGATACTCTCAAGTTGATAAAGAATAGCAATGATCAAACCAAGAAAACTCTCTTTTTCTAATTGTGTCTCTCTTTGCATTTGCAGGCTCGGAGTTCTCAGAATGAAACCCAGGGCCTTACCTATGCTTATCTATGGTGATATTTTAATTGTACTGAAATGTGATTTTATTTGTATGTTAATAAATAAAGTTGCCTGGGGGGTCAGAGCTAATAGCAAGCCATATCAGAAACTGGGCGGTGGTGGTGCACGCCTGTAATCCCAGCTCTTGGGAGGCAGAGCTAGGTGGATCTCTGTGTATTCAACGATACAGCCAGCATGGAGACACACGCCTTTAATCTCAATACTAACCATAGAAGACCTGGAAGTCTGTACAGACAGGCAGTGACGAGGAGGTCATATGGGTTTACAACCAATGAGAAGGCAGAATAGAAAGTCTATAAAAAAGACAAACAAACAGGAAGTAAGTCTCTTGCTGAGGAAGATAGCAGTGGCAGTGAAGGGTAAGATTTTTATCTCTTACCTATCGCTCTGATCTCTTGGGCTTTCATCTTTGCATTGGCTCTGTGTTTCTCATTTAATAAGATGGTTACATCTACACTTATCAAGTGCTTTTGTCCTTCAGTAAGGATTATTTGGTAAGTTGAATTTTAAAAAAGTTTCTTGTTAAGACATCAGAGTACATATATCTAACATTAAACATGACTGACAGTAGGCACACATCAGAAGTTTACAAGAAAGTTTGTTGAACTGATATGAGCAATGAAAGTACAATTAAATTGGATTTCTTTCTTTTATTTCCATTAAATTCTTATTATTCTTACAATTGAAAAATTTTCCTTCTTCGTTTTATACATTATTATCTATCCTGATTATTATTCTTATTATTCTGTTATCCAAACTAACCAAAAGGCAGAGAGAGAGAGAGAGAGCATCCAAATTAACAAAATCAGAAATGAAAAGGGAGACATAACAACTAACACTGAGGAAATCTCCAAAATCATCAGGTCACACTTCAAAAACCTCTACTGTACAAAATCTAAAGAAATGGATAATTTTCTGGATAGGTACCACATACCTACGTTAAATCAAGACCAGATAAACTATTTAAATAGTTCAATAACCCCTAAGGAAATAGAATCAGTCATTAAAAGTCTCCCAACCAAAAAAAAGCCCAGGACCAGATGGTTTCAGCACAGAATTCTACCAGATCTTCAAAGAAGAGTTAATACCAATACTCTTTAAATTGTTCCACACAATAGAAAAAGAAGGAACATTACCAAACTCCTTTTATGAGGCTACAATTACCCTGATTCCTAAGCCAAACAAAGATGCAACAAAGAAAGAGAACTACAGACCGATCTCCCTCATGAACATTGATGCAAAAATACTCAATAAAATACTGGCAAACAGACTCCAAGAACACATCAAAACAGTTATCCTCCATGATCAAGTAGTCTTCATCCCAGGGATGCAAGGATGGTCCAACATATGAAAGTCCATCAATGTAATACACCATATAAACAAACTGAAAGAAAAAAAAGCACATGATCATCTCACTAGATGCTGAAAAGGCATTTGACAAAATCCAACACCCCTTCATGATAAAGGTCTTGGAGAGAGCAGGAATACATGGAACATACCTAAACATAATAAAGGCAATCTACAGCAAGCCAATAGCCAACATCAAATTAAATGGAGAGAAACTCAAAAGCAATTCCACTAAAATCAGGAACAAGGCAAAGATGTCCACTCTCCCCATACTTACTCAATATAGTACTTGAAGTTCTAGCCAGAGCAATAAGACAACATAAGGAGATCAAGGGGATACAAATTGGAAAGGAAGAAGTCAAGCTTTCGCTACTTGCAAATGACATGATAGTATTTATGAGTGACTCCAAAAATTTAAACAAGGAACTCATACAGCTTATAAACACCTTCAGCAATGTAGCAGGATACAAGATTGTGGTGGTATTGTGTTCCCCAAAATATTGTGCACCCTAATAAACTTATCTGGGGTCAAAGATTAGAACAGCCACTAGATACAGAAGCTAGAAAGTGGTGGCACTCACGCCTTTAATCCTAGCATTTCAGAGGCAGAGATTCACCTGGATCTCTGTGAGTTTAAAGCCATACTGGAAACAGCCAAGCATGGTGACTCACGCCTTTAATCCCAGAAAGCGAGCCTTTAATCCCAGGGAGTGATGGCAGAAAGCAGAAAGGTATATAAGGTGTGAAGACCAGAAACTAGAAGCTTTTGGCTGGTTAAGCTTTTAGGCTTTTGAGCAGCAGTTCAGCTGAGATTCATTTGGATGAGGACAGAGAGGCATCCAGTCTGAGGAAACAGAATCAGCTGAGGAATTGGCAAGGTGAGGTCGCTATGGCTTGTTCTGTTTCTCTGATCTTCCAGCATTCACCCCAATACCCAGCCCGGATTTGTTTTTATTAATAAGAACTTTTAAGATTCATGCTACTACACAAGATTAACTAAAAAAAATCAGTAGCCCTCCTATATACAATTGACAAACAGGCTGAGAAGGAAATCAGAGATACATCACCCTTTACAATGGCCACAAATGATATAAAATACTTTGGGGGTAACTCTAACTAAGCAAGTGAAGGACCTATATGACAAGAACTTTAAGTCCCTGAAAAAAGAAATTGAAGAAGATGTAAGAAAATGGAAAGATCTTACACTTGAATTTTCAATGTGTGTTTTAGAATTGTAAGTATACCTTAAATCTCTTTACCCTCTTTACTTAGTGCTCCCCTTTGTTGCTTCATTTTCTCTTCTTTTCAGCTTTTCTTATTTGCTTGTAGTTCTTTGTCTAGGGATGGGAGCCTCATGAAACTCCCCCCTTCTATGTTAGCTGTCTATTGATGGTGCACTTGGTCAGGTCTTGTTTAGACATTATGTTGTGGTGTCGTGGGTGAAGATCCTTCGCTGTCATTTTTAGTAGATACAATCTCACAGATTTCCTGGTTCTCTGCTTTGTACAATCTTTCTGCCCACTTTTCCATGAATTTCTCTCAGCCTTAGGTGCAAGAGTTGTGTTGTAGCTATAACAACTAGGGCTAGGCATCTTATTTATAATTACTTATTCTCTACTGTTTCATCAGTTTTGTTTTTCTGTAATGGTCTGTTTGTTGCAAAGAGAATTTTTTTCTTGATGAGGGGTGAAAGATACACTTATCTATGGGCATAATGATAAACATTTAGGATATATTTAAGAATTGTAATGGGTTAGTAAATTGGCAGTTGTAGGTTCTCCTCTAAGAACCCTTAACCTTACTAGCCTAGGTAGTTGGCTATATTTCCAGTATCAGACACTATTTCCCTCCTGTTGAGCAAGCCTTATGTCATTTAGAGAGCTATTCATTACCGCCAATTTACGAGCACCACTATTGCCCACTCGGGGCTTTATTCCATGTTGCACATTGTTATGCTTTACAGGCGTCACTGCTAGCTAGGACTATTAGTTGCTTCTGTCCTTTGGAAACTTACAAAGTAACTTCTAGTGAGATGGAAACTAGTTGTCAAGGAGGAGGCTTTCAAGTCAGAGGCAGTTTGAATCCTTTGGGTCCTGCATCTGAAGCACATGATGTCTTGAGCAACAGTGACTATCAACTTCTGGAAGGCAACCAAGGGCAAAAGCAATAGTGTATATTTTTTTGGGGGGGTCTCTTGCACTACTCTGATGAACAATTCAGATGAAAGTTTCCCATGTCTGGTGTTAAGTGTTTTTATTGGACAGCCGTCTTCCAATTTCTTGTATCCTGCAGAATATGTAAATTTTCTAATTTAAAAACATAGCTCTCCTTGCAAGACTAATTTCAATCATTGTCTAAACAATATATAGAATGTAATGTTTATATTTTCTTTGTTTATTTTTTTTCTTTTTGTTATAGGGTATTTCCATATAGCCTAGGATGTGTCTGAAATTATGATCTTCCTGATTCAGCCTCTTGAGTACCCAGGCTGATTAATTTATGTTTAAATATAGAAAATTCACACAACACTTCTAAACTTTCCCATTATTGTGTTGATTTACTTTCTTCCACACCAATTATTTTACAAGTGCTGAATTAGGAAAAAGCAAACAATGTTCATATGCTCATAGCTCTGTTTCTGTCCACAGACAGGTTGCAGAAAGGATTTTACTGCTTCAGAAATCCTAATGACAATAATTTGGGAAAACTGGAGTCTGTCCTAAGAAAAGTAGGTCACCTGTATGGAAGGGTATTATTGGCATTTGTGGATTTGACATCACTTTATGATGCCTCCTTCAATGAAGACAGCTTAGCCACAAAACACAAAATCTTTACTCTAAAATTACAGTAGACTGTAGACATGAATTTATAAATAATTGTATAATACATTGTATGTACACTGTGTGTATACTTAATGAAGAATGGATTACTATTTAAACTTCTTTGGTGTATAACATCCATAAATTTCAACTTCTTCAAGAATATTTTGACTGTTTTCTTTTCATTTACTTTTCTTTTTTAGGTAGACTGTGCATTTTCTAACTCAGAAAGTATTCATGCCATTGGGCATGACTTTTTTTGTCTAGTTTTTATATAAAGTGACATACTTTTCCAGAGGCTGTTTCAGTTAATAAAATGTTGCCCATTTCAAATAAGCCAATAAATAAATAAATATGCATATTCATCATGTCTCTTATTCAGAGTATTTTCTTCTTGGAGAAAGGAAATGGAATTTGGTTTTTAAATAAGATATGTACACAGGTATAATGTTATTTATATTATAGGAAACATGCATTATAATTTGTATTTTCATTAATAAAGAATTCTAGTAGGATACAAGTCACAGCTACATTGAAGGAAATGCTAAATAAGTCAAATTGCCATTAGTATGTTTTTACAAGTTATTTTACAATAATTTTACAAATATTGGATTTTATAAAGGTAGATAAATGAAAAGTGTTGCTTATTTTAGATAGCACAATGAATGCTTTATCTATAGGCAAAACCCAATGTACATTTTCTAAATTGAATAATTTTAGTTGAAGCTGTCATATAATGTTGCTGGAATGTGTTTCAGGCTTCGTTAGGGACTCATATTTCTTCTGTAGCTTCACATCTATTTATTTTTATTCTCCTGGAAAATAATCTAACTTGCCTTTTGATTGTTTGTTTGTTTGTTTGTTTTGTCAGGAACACAAAACAACCCAGAACAACTCACAATAGTGTCTAATACAATGCTTTCTTAAATATCTTCTAAATGAACACCAGAGTTTGATGACTAATTGAGACCAAATCCTCAAACCAAAGTTAATTATGTTTGTCTTACTCATTGAAGTTGGACAAATGGAGAAGATTTCAGCAATACAACTGTTGGAAATTTGGCTTCGGCTTGAATTAACTTCCTCTTTCTGGAACATGTGGTTTTATAACACAAATACATTTTCTACAATGAATATGCATTGCTTTTAGAAAACTTGGCTAAATGGTTGATTATGTTTAAGGTTAAGCATTACCAAGGAAAGTACTAAGTTGGAATGGAAGTACAATTATTTCAGGTCCTCTGAGAAACAGCCAGGAAAGGACAAATTGATGGGGTCTTAGATCTGTAACTAATTATCTCTTCATGCATTTCCATTAAGCTAACATATTGAAATGATTAAACTTAAATGATTAAACTATTATATTGAAATTTTCTTTTACTTCACTTGAGTACAAATTGATCTTATATTTTTCCTAATTTTCTTTTCTGTAATTTAAGGCTTCTAGAATTGTGGCTTCCATTGGAGTTAGACATTTTTACTTGAATAAATTCTTTTTTTTTTAACTGACATGTGTTTCCAATATATCAGCTATCCACCCATCATTCACATATTCCCTCATCCATTCATTGGCTTGGTATTCATGTAATTTGTACATTAAACCCACACTGATTACATAATATGTATGGTAATATCTTAGTAATATGAACTAAGAAGTTTAAACTTAATATCTCTTCTTAAGCTCACTCATCTTTATTCTTATAGAAAACTTAGTCAAACACTAGTTTAATTAATATACAAATGGCCAACATACTAAGGCGATAATAATTTTGAATGACTACCATTAGATGTGTGCAGGCCACATCTTTTACAACAGTACATGGGCAGTAATGATATCCAGAATCTTCAAATTTTCATGAGCATGCTTCACAAAAACTGAATGAATATTCTACTCTGTCTAAATTTTTCAGTTTGGTAGGACTTTTTTGTTTGTTTTGTATTTTTTTTTTGTAGCTAATCTCCATTTTCTTTCCAAGGTATTTCAGAGGAATTCTTCAAAAGAGGGGCATAGTACTTACAAATTATTCCTCTGTTGTTCTGTACAGTCAGTAGAATGACTTCTGATAGACAAATTTTTTTGAATGAACAGGTTTATTAAATATATAGCCAGCTGAAGTAAAAGAAAAAATAGAGATACACAGACAGACAAGCAGACAGACAGATAGCAAAATAACATCAAATCAGGCAATCAAAACATCTAGCAGAAGTCAACTGGGAAGATGCTTTAGGACAGCCCAGTTGAAGATATTGAGAGAGAGAGTCCTAGACAGGGAGTGTCCAGACTGGTGAGACTTCCAAATAAAAGACTGAACAGTGACATGCAGAGACACCAGAAATCCAAGTTTTCACAACATCTAGCAGAAACCAATGTGGGCAGTTTAGGTAGTTAGCTGGAGTTTCCAATTGTGCTTTTTCACCGTGGATAAGACACTCATGTCTGAACTTTCAGCTTTTCTTTCCCACCACAACCACTTGCACATTGTGGGTTAAATAGCATCTTCCATTGGAGATGGCTTACTTTCTAGCTGCTATCTTTCTTTTCTGTCATAGGGTTAGTGGAAGCATTCCATCTCAAGATAAGGTATCCCTGTCTGGGGGACACATTAGGATAAGCATATTTGTGTCTGAAATAGGGGGGAAGTAAGTCTTCTTTCAAATACTGTTTCTCAGTAAGAACAGGATACACATAATAATTTAGCCTTATAAAGTACACTATGCCTGTCCAGAGATATTTTCTCTACAGAAGTTGATACCTATATGGGATTCATTTTATTTTTTCATTTGCAAAATTGTCGCTTGAACTCTAATGATTACTGTGGGATGTCCTGTATGTTGTGAATATATGTTGCTATGATTGATTGATAAATAAAACGCTGATTGGCCAGTAGCCAGGCAGGAAGTATAGGATAGGTGGGACAAACAGAGAAGAGAGGCTGGGAGGTGGAAGTCTGGGGGAGACACCAGCCTGCCATCCAGGGAGCAACATGTAAAGGCAACAGGTGACATGGAACACGTGGTGACATATAGATTAACAGAAATGGGCTGAGTTTAAGTGTAAGAGTTAGACAATGGTAGGCCTGAGCTATTGGCCAAGCAGTTTAATTAATATGAGCTTCTGAGTGATTATTTTATAAGCGGTTGTGGGGTCTGTGGGGCTGGGCAGGACTGGAGAAAACTCCAGCTATTTGTACTTTATTTACCAACCTTTTCTAATTGTTGATTTGTCACAAAGACATTATGGTATGATTGGTAAAATTTACAAAGCAACATACATTGGATATAATAAATGGAAACACTGGAACAATTGTTTAGAAGAGGTGTCAACCTAGCATGGTCCCAGATGGGAGTAAACCTATCCTTCACCAAGTATCAATTTTATCACTCTCATATTTGTTTCCATGCTCACAGCTACATCTAGGCTCTTCATGACCTTGAACTATTTTTCAATTAATTTTTTTTCATCCCAATTACAGTTTCCTCTTCCTCCTCTCCTCCTATTCACTTCCCCTGTCTCCCCTCTACACCCTCCATCCATGCTTCCTTGGTCTCCTTAAGAAAGGGACAGGCCTCTTATGGACATCAACAAAGCATGGCACATCAAGTTGAAGCAAGACCAATCTCCTCCCCCTGCATCGAGGCTGGACAAGGCAACCCAGTGTGGCCACATGCCCATGGACTGAATGCATACCTTTAGATTTTAATTTATGGCAATTGTCTATGTCTGTGATTTTGATCAAATCTTTAAACGTCATTGGATCTGCATCTTTGTTGATTAAATTATTAGTGATAACAGTACCAATTAGAGGCTGGCAAGTTGGTTCAGTGGTAAAGATGCTTGTTGACACTCTTGAGGACCTAAATTCTTTTCCAAGAATCCATATGGTTGAACAAGAGAATCAACTCCTGTAACTTGTCTTTAGACCTCCATACATATGAACCTTATTGCATATAGGCACATGCACACATACAAATTAATTAATTTCAAAAATTGCACTAATATTATATAGTTCGGGCTTTACTAAATATGTTAATATCAACAATTTTTAAACCAATGCATGGATTTGCACAGAATTGTTACAGACTTTGAGACATGTTCCTGTAATTCTAGTCCTTGAAAACCTGATTCGGGAGATCATGCATAAGAAACCAACACTGACTAAATGGAGAATCACATTCTATAAAGAAATAAATTTAAAAAATAACTATCATAGTGATACATTAACACATTTCTGTAGCTTTAGTCATTGTCTTAGTTTCATTTTAAACTCAGCATGCCCTGATGGTTGAATCTTTTCCATTATCTAATCGTAACGTTTCTCTACAATAGTTTTCAGGTTTTACACTGACTATTGAAAGAAAAGCCTATGAAATCCTTGAGTTTCCAGGAAGCAGCCATATGCGTCATCCTAACTTTCCTAAAGTCTAGTACAGAAAGCAAATATATAACTTAAGTATAGTTAGCTGGAAGAGGTAGCACATTTCTGCCATCCTGCATTTAGGAGGAAAAAGGGCAGTGAATAACAAGTTTGAGGCCAGCTTCAGCTATGTACATAGACAGCCTCAAAAATTCTCCCCCCTCTTTCCTCATATATATACATATATATATATATATATATATATATATATATATATACATATATATACACACACACACACACACACACACACACACACACACACACATCTAATGGTAGTCATTCACAATTATTATCACAATAATATGTTGGCCATTTGTACATTAATTAACCTAGTGTTCAATCAAGTTTTCCAAAGTAACTTAAGAAGAGATATTAAGTCTAAACTTCTTAATTTACATTATTTTTTCTTTTTTTATTTTACAATTTAATTTAATTTTACATATCAGCCAAGGATTCCCCTGTCCTCCCTCCCCCCACTGCCCTCTCCCAACTCACCCCCCATTCCCATCTCCTCCAGGGCAAGGACTCCCCTGGGGATTCAGCTCAGCCTGGTAGATTCAGTCAAGGCAGGTCCAGTCCCCTCCTCCCTTCACCCAGGCTTAGCAAAGTGTCCCTGCATAGGCCCCAGGCTCCAAACAGCCAGCTCATGAACTAAGGACAGGTCCTGGTCCCACTGCCTGGGGGCCTCCCAAACAGTTCAAGCTAATCTATTGTCTCACTTATCCAGAGGACCTGATCCAGTTGGGGGTTCCTCAGCTATTGGTTCATAGTTCATGTGTTTCCATTCGTTTGGCTATTTGTCCCTGTGCTTTTTTCAATCATGGTCTCAACAACTCTCGCTCATACAATCCCTCCTCTTTCTCACCAACTGGACTCCCGGAGCTCCACCTGGGGCCTGCATCCGTAAACCATTACCATACATAGGACATAATCAGTGTGGGTTTAATGTACAACTTATATGAATACCAAGCCAATGAATATATATATACTCATACACACACATATGTAAGGACATATCATATGTGAGAAGCCAACTATATGGAGAAACACTTTCTCAATAAATATATTTTTAAATAGCTACTACTATAGTGATACATTAACACATTTGCATAACTTTAGTCTTTGTCCATGCCTTTATATTACAGTATACTTATCCAGATACATTCTATCTTCAGATGTTGATACTTTCATGTAATTCTTTTTTGCCTTTTCATTTCCCCAAATAGTTTTTTTAACTCTAAGAACTTACTTATACTGCATATAGTCATGTTTTGGTTTTGTTTGTTTATTTTTGTTTCCATTATATCTCAGACTGGCCTTAATCTTTCTGTGTAGCAGAGTGTGAACTCTAATTTCCTTATCTTCATGTCTCTACCTTCTCAGTGGTGTAATTTCAGGCATGTACCACCATACCTGATTTATGTAGCTCTAGGGATCAAACTGAGATCTTCCCATATGCTAGGCAAGCGTTCTACTCTAACAACTGAGTTTTACTTCAGTCTTGATCATACATATTTGAATGTAGAAATACCTGGAATCTCTAATTCTTCAAAAAAAGAATAACCTGCATGAGTGCATAGATAATTTTGAATCTGTTGACTACATCATAAGGGAAGCTATGAGACTAGAGTGTTGAGTAAAGACTCTTAGTAGAAGTCTAGGACTTCTTTTTTCTCTAAGCAACTCCTTGTACCTTGAGTTAGTGTTTCAAGATGAACCCTTGATGAGCTCCACTATTTATCACAATCAGCTCCTCACTGCTGAACTTCATTGATAACAAGAGCTCAGAGGATAACTGGCCCCAGGGGTAGATTTGAGATTAAGAATATAAATTAGCCCAGCTTTGAGTAGTTCCCAGTTTTAAAGCCAAAAACAATTATTGAAAATGCCCCTCAACTACAACTATTAAAACATACTGCTCACTGATGAAACATTGCGCAGAGAAATGTCATAATGTGAAAATAATTCACTCCTGGACTTTGTCAGTTCTGATTACAATTCATGACATTGAATTTATCTTACAGCTCATTTGTGCAGAGGACAGGGAACTCTAGACCGCTTTCTCTGCATCCCACCCTCAGCAATGTTATCCTGTATTTTCTTAATGGGTTATATATACAATTTATGGCAATCATTCTGTCTCGAAATTTAAAAAGAAAGTACAATACAACAGTGCCAAGAAGCAACTAAGCACATAGCTGGTTATCAAATGTCTTTGTCTATTGGAGTCAAGATTCTTCAACCCTTTCGGCACTTCAGTTTGGCTTCAGCTACTATGTCTGCATAGCATGACTTCATAGGAACACCAAGAAAGACGTGCTTGTTGATGTTAAGGGTCTGAAGTGTTTCTTTGTTGAAATAAACTTAGAAGTCCTAATATCTAGCCACCTTAATGATGTAAATTTCAGCTTAGAAATATTTTCTTTCAAGGGGTGGATGTTCATGACAAATACAGAGATTGAGAAAGTGGAGTCTGCACACTGTGCTCAAAAACATTCCTAAAACCGCATTTTCTCAAACTGAATGTAATGCATGTTTCATAAACGACTTTTACAGACTCATTTAGATTTTGTTACACCCTTTGGGGAGTTAACTTAGAAAGTGTTCTGTAACATTCAAATGTTTGGGATGCATTCTTTAGAAATTAATATCCTATTGGCATATGAGATATATTACCTCATCCTTTTCTCTGCCTAAAACTTTATGACATCTTGGGAGGGGTAAGAAAAGTGCGGTCTATCAGTGACATTGTATAACACTATTAGTGTTATGAATCTAAGCATAAAGAACTCTACCATAGTGTGTTAATTTTGAATTCACACCAGAGATACAAAATACAAGATTCAAAGTTGCTATGCACAGGGGTAGTATTGAATAAAAATAGACGTTTCTATTCTATTGTAAACATAGAATAAAAGTTTGAAATATAAAGACCAGAAGCAATAGGTTTCTTCAGCTCTCTGTGCCAGACAGTAAAATCTGTACATTTCAACTATTTTCTCTTTGTTCTGACATCCAACATTTTCAAACTTCATTCAGTGGAGCCAGAGCAGAAAAGAAAGTCTTTATATCTGTAAATTCCTACAACATGGACCAAGTCCAGTTAATTTTTCGTGACATGTTTGTTATTATAAGAGGATTTCAGCTTGTTCTTATTCTTTTCTTTTTTGTTCAAGAAAAGTCATACAGGCAGATTCTCTTTTCTCTCCTCTTGAGAGATGTGCTCATTTGGGGAATGTTGCAAAATCTTACATTGATCAATACATTTCCCTTTGAATTTAACATATGTTGCTACCTCATTCTTTTTGCACCAAAAAAAGTCTAACAGATTTCAACATCAACTTCAATTTTCTGTTCCCTACAGAATCTTGAAGCAATTAAATTATATTATTTAATTAAATATAATTATTACATCATCTCTCCCTCTCTTCCTTCTCTCCTACTAGTCTGATGTTCCCTCATATCATCTTCCTCTTAAATTCATAATCTTCCATTTTTTAATAATCATTATTATATATAAATATGAATGACTAAATTTACAAACACCCATTACTGAAACCTTTCAGTATTGTCTGCATTAATTAAGCACCAAGGCAATGACTGGAGATCACTTTAGACATGGCACTTAAAGGGATCTATTTGAGGATTTCAGACTCATGTGAACAATAGCTATTACAATTGAATTTAATAGCTTAGAATTTGGGGCCATGAATGATTCATGTTCTGTTCTTCAAATGCATGTCTTGGGGAATCAATTACATTAAAATATAACAGGATTTCCACAGTCTCTGAAGGAAGCTTGATTATAAGTAAAGAAAAGAATAAACCAGGATAAAGACTGTGACAAGAAAGTTAAAAAAGATTATCTAAATTAGAGGAAAATAATAAAAACCAATGAAGCTCTTTCACTTTACAGCTGGTGAAACAGTTTCTGAACAATGTGTTGAATTGAGAGTGGGAATAAATATTTCTGCTACACACTAGTCCAGATACTAAATAGAATAAATTTAAATGTCTCCATAGAGAAATATAAAGTTTCCTAAGAGAATCTGCACTTTATTCTGTCTTGACTGGAGAATCTGTTAATAATCCCTGTTGCAGAATGAAGCAAGAGTCTTAAGTGGTACCAGCATTGAGGCTGTTATTCTCTATGTTCCAACTGTGGGAAGAAAGCAAGGCTATTTGAATCTCCACATTGTTATAGTTGAAGATGAGTTTATGTGTTTCTTTGTCCTCAATACTGTCATAAAAACAGACAATGAGAGAGGGGATGATAGCTTTTGATGGAGCTTAGCCACTGAGGACTTCCTGGTGTGGAATAAGTAGGAGCTTATACTAGAGCAGAGCACACATCTTTCTCTTCAGGGAGTTGGGATGTGATAATGATCACTTTGATTTTATGAAATTTGGTTCTCAAATATCAAAAAAAATTCAAGTTAGTAACATAAAGTTGGTACCCTAGATATATGTGTACAATATAAATCATGGTATTAATCTTGATATGGTGATGCCTTCATCACTACAGTCCAAAGAATTTTCTAAGTCCTTCCATGTGTAACCCAGTAATAACCTATTGAAGATTGTTTCAGAAGATGAGAGTGAGATGAGAGTGAAGCAATGACTATTAACTTCAGTTGTCAATCATTGGCTAAGAACTGTACATCATTAATCAATCATGAAGTTGATTAGAAGGAGCATAATTTGTTTGGCTACTGCTCTATTTCTTCATTTGTACTGTGACCACATAGCTGCAAAATATAATTACATGTTACATGTATCCAATATCAATAGCAGATCATAGACTAGTTCCAATATTAACCAAGTCTTCTCCAAATGCATTCATCTTTTCTTGCTTTCTGTATGATGAATCTCCTTGTTTACTATTGTTTGAAATGTATCCTACCTCATTACAATAAAATAACTATATGTTAAGACAGTATTTTACATAATTTTAAAGCAGAAATAATAAACTAATTAATATAGTTTATATGAGACATCTACCATAAGGTAGCACTGCCACCCCCAGAAATAAAATTAAACATAAAAACATAGACTATGGGACAATCAGTGAACTGGGTCCTGTGGTGATGTTTTGTTTGTGCTCTAACAATAAAGCTTGCCTGGGGATCAGAGGAAAAAGGCAGCCACTATATTAAATATAGAGGTCAGGCAGTGGTAGCACATGCCTTTAATCCTAGCATTCAGGAGGCAGAGATTCATCCGGATCTCCGTGAGTTCAAGGCCACACTGGGAACAGAGCCAGGCATGGTGACACACTCCTTTAATCCATCACTAGTTAACCATAGAGGTCTAGAGGTCTGAACAGACAGACAGAAAGTGATAGAGCTGGGCAGAAAGAGGAAGTGATGGATCTGGGTGAAGAGAGAAAATGAGATAACAGGGCAAAGAAAGGTATATAGGTGTGAGTATGCAGGAAGTAGCTCTCTTGGGCTCAGGATTTCCTAGTGGTAGGAACTTGTGGCTGGCTTGTTCTATTCCTCTGATCTTTCAGCTTTCACCCCAATATCTGGCTCTGGGTTTTTTTTATTAATAAGACCTTTTAAGATTGGTGTTATAGGGTCCATTCTTCGTATGGATAGCGTTTAAAAGTAGAGTTTGAAAGTTTTTAAATTTTCATTGGGTCACCTTCACCCCCATTTCTTTGTGGAGCACAATTCATTTTTAGCAAATAAAGGCAACACATGGCATGTTTTTCCACACAGCTAGAGCTTGTAGGTGTTGAGGAAAACATGATTAGAAATACATACACATACACCATGGATTTTCAAATCTAATTCCTTAAGTTTGGAAGTCCAGAATTATTTGATTATCACAGTGAAAGACCTACAATGAGATACTTTATGTATTTATTTATAATTTTTTTAAAAAAATGTATACATGGAAAAATAGGAAAAATTATGTGTCTCTTCCAAATGTAGACTCAAACAAAAATTCTCAATGCTTGAAAAGCACAAATAAATTAATCCTGTTATTTTTACTGATACTGAATAATTACACTTATTATTGAAAGTCTGAGTGATACTTTAGTACATGTGTGCAGTATATAAAAATAAGATCAGGGAAATTGACATTTGTTCCTTGAAACTTTCATCATTTCTTTGTGTTAGGAACAATCAAAATATTCTCAAGTAGCCATTCTGACACATACCAATATTGTCAGCCATGGAGTTTCACTGTGCTACCGAATGTGAAAAGTGTCTTCCTTTTCATCTGCACTCTTGTTTCTACTTAAAATCCTTGAGTTCTCTCCATTGCAGTCCTGCAATCCTTTGCCTTAATTTTTTTCCTTTTTCTTGTAACATTATCTACTGATGAGTTGGCTCAAGGTTCATCAGAAGGATAATTTGAGATTGGCAGGAATCAATTGATGTATCACTACAGACAACATATTATCAGACATGATAACACTTTTAAAAATGACTCTATCAGAATTAAAGATTCTGTTCTCCATCTTCAATAATTAGAAGATACGAGCACCTCCCCAGTCTTATCCCACAAATATTCACTGTGTTGATGTGAAGAATGCTACTGTCTTTTCTATAATACTAAACAAGCTATTATGGGACTAGCGCAATTCTATGTGCTGTTACTAACTGATAGGACATACTCCTGTGTCATAGAGAAAGGCAGCAGAGAAAATCAGACCCATCCCAATAATTTTGATGTAAATAAAATTATGATGGCAAGCTTTGATTTTTTTCAATAAGTTCTATTATATATATATATATATATATATATATATATCAGAGTTTACACTTACTTTTTATGCTATCATTAAATTAATATTTCAGAAATTTTACTTAGATTGTATAGGTGTTAGGTATGTGTTATCAATTAATCTTATACTATAGTAATTAGAATAGACTGACCTAGGCAAAATATCAGTGCCCAAACAGAACCAAATTTATTTTTTGTGGCTATGAAATCCATCATTTATTTTGATGACATTGTTGTCTAGTCTCAATAAACTCAATAAACATGACTTCTCATCCTATTGACACTAATTCCTTAGCAACAACCAATCTACTCAGTATCTTGAACAATGTGACAGGAGATCTATGCCAGGGCTCAGCATTGTCGGAGCTTAAGAATGTTATCCATTACTTAGTTTTGGGAGAAGCACCTGCATGAACTTCTTCACAGAAACATCAATAACATCAAGATTAATACCACACTGTTCAGTCACACACTTCCTTCCACTCCTCCTTGACTGTAAATAACAGGCAGGCCTTTGAGGCTTTTTCTTATATTCCCAAGAAAGAAAGTACAATCAAATATTGTTGAGTTCTTTTCTGAGTCAAACTCCATAAATGTTTCTTCCTTCTCCTATCCATATCGACTCATTCTGCTTTATAGATACTTATTCTTGCCACATTCATTAAAAAAGCCACTTTTTCAAGCCCTGAAATCAGAAACTTGATTACTTGACACAAAAATTTTTAAAAGTCACCACAACAGACTCCATAATTGAGCTTGTACTTTGGTTCAACTAGTTACTCTTATTTTTTACTGCTTTTCCTGGAGTATTGCCTTAAGTCATCTTTATGTAACACATTATGGAGTATTCAGTTTATCTACAAGATTATATTTCAAAGCAAGTCAGTTCTCTGAATTCTACATGTACAACACAATGAAACGATTGAAATTGGTGGGAAAATTTTTTTTGATCAATATGTGAAGAAATATTGTCTAAAATATAAAAGATCTTAACTGCTAAACACAAACCTTTAGCAGATAAGTGAAGTTTCCTTCACAAATTTAAAGGATTATTTTTTTATTGGACTTTGAGAATTCACTTTTTAATTTTTTATTTTTTGAGATCATGACATAATTACAACATTTATCCCTTTCATTTCTTCCCTTCAATCCTCCCATATAATCCTCCTTACTCTCTTTCAAATTCATTACTTCTTTTCATTCATTTATTCATTATATATATTCACACACAGAGACACATATAGACACACACATACAAATACAACCTCCTCAGTCTAAATAATGTTACTTGTATGCATGTTTTCAATCTAACCATTGGTGTGCTCTTTCCTGAAGATGGCTATTTCTCCTTCTCAACAATGATCCTTAGCTGCCTATAGTTCTTTGTGTAGAGTTGAGGACTCTTGGTTTTCCCTGTCCATATTAGCATGCCTAATGCTGTTGTTGTTCTTGATCAGCACATGAAGAAAATGATAACCAATGGTAATTCAGAGTCTTGGAGCCCACTCCCAAAGGATATCTCACAATACAGCCTCCACACCCAAGGCTCACAGATTATTACAGAAGAGGGGACATAAAAGAGTATAAGAGCCAGAATAGCATGGAGTTTGTGTTGAGATTGCATCTCATAGGAATGAGAAGTAATTTTTATCCTTGTTTTTTATTCTCTTCACATTATTACATTAATCTTCATGTAAGTTAAATCCTTGTAAGAGTATTAATTACCTTTCTGTGGGAACGCCTGCCTCAGATGGTACATGTCAGGGTCATATACTTGACAAGTTCAGTGCTATGAATACCTATGCCTTTGATGACCATAATTCACTTAGGAAGAACATCTCCATGAATACCAGTTCCAAAAAAAATATTCACAGTGTTATCTATAATGAAATTGTAAAATTTGGATGTACTCTTATCTCACCGAGAACTTAACCAAAAAGAAATACTGTTGAAATAAAAAGAAGACCAGGGTTAATCATTCCCTGAACAGAAAAAAATCAATCAGGTCATATAAAAAAAGCACAACAAATACATTGTCAAAGTGCTTGATAATCATTAGGTTAAGTGATAAATGACTGCAGTCAGTCCTCTGCTATCCTGAGGGATCACAGAACTCACAGTCATTGTCAAGGTTACATAAATGTCCTCATTTGCTTTCCCAAGCCAGCCTGCAAATCCCTGTGGCTGATCTTCCTCTGTCTGCCTTCTATTTGATTGGTCACAGCTCACAAACAGTTCTTCTTCATGAACCATATACTTTAATATATTTGTAATTATATTTGATTCTGTTCTTGACAATATGATATACATAATTTTATTTAAAATAACATTCAAGCTGTTACATGAAAGTTATATTTGTCTTAAAGTCTACCTTCTTACCTTACTCCATCAACTCTGGCCAAGAGATACAAATTAGCATATAATTCAGTTTTGTGAGATTTCTTTCAAACTTTAAAATTAATGGGAAAGTAGTTAGGTATGACTCATAAGAAAACTATTCATGTCTTCATTTTAAAATGTACTGTGAATGAAAAATGATAGCTATCTACAACTTCTGGATAAAGAATCTCAAAGTTTCTCATGCTTCTGAAGTCTCTTTGGTGAAGGCTGCTCTGTCCTCTCTATTGTTTGATGCATGGAAGCCAATATTGGAACTGAAAAGAAAAGAAATTGACCCCAAAAAAATACCCAAAAAAAGAAATCGACCTACATTTTGATGGATTATGAGGTGACATTTTGTAGTCCTATAATAGACTGTGAAAGCTAATATTACTGGAGCTTAATTTAGATGTATTCTTCTTTGTATACTTTTCCTAGTATCATGGGTAGCTGCATTATTTGAAAAATAATGGTGAGGAAATTATTTCTTACAATAGCAGTATTACAGTTTCTCACCAGGTGGAAAACAATCTTAGATACTCTCTAGTTTTAATATGACATGGGGCAAGACCTGTATGCAAAGTTTCGATCTTCTGAAAGTACTGCATCAGGCAGAAAGGAGACAAAGTCCTAGAAGTAGCTTTTTATGTAAAATATTTTGGTTTATCTGCTTCCCCAGTGTGACCATGGCATGTCACTTTGTCTAGGACATTTACTTGAGATTGTGATACTCTGTGTATCTCTTTAAAAATCTCAAGTCCAGAGCAATGAAATCACATACACTCACAAACGTACACAGAGAGAGAAGGAGAGAGAGAGAGACAGAGACAGAGAAAACGAACAAGAAAAAATTTTCTGTGACTGTCCTAGAGACAAAGTGACATCAAAGAATATGAAAAGAAAATAATACACAACAGTAAAATCTCAGTGTCTCGTACTTGTACTCTTAGAGATGGCAGTAGTCAGGAAGATGACACAGAAAGATTGCCACAAGTCCGAGGCCAGCTTGGGCTGCATAGTGAGCCAGGCTGGATTCAAACCAAACCAAACCAAACCGCAAGTCTCATTGTGGAAGAAGATCATCAAAACATTTATACATTTGAAAATCACTGTTGTCCGTTTCTCAGAATTGATACAAAGATTGTAAGTGAGGATTATGTTCATAATAACAAAAGACAGTAACTGGGTCTTTTCTCTGTTTAGTTTATTCTGCTTCTGAAAAAAAAACAAAAAAAAAAAACATTAATAAAATTCAACGTTTACCAGGCGGTGGTGGTGCATGCCTTTAATTTCAGCATTTGAGAGGCAGAGCCAGGCGGATCTCTGTGAGTTTGAGGCCAGCTTGATCTATAGAGTGAGAGCCAGGACAGGCACTAAAGTTACACAGAGAAACCCTGTCTCAAGAAACAAACAAACAAACAAACAAACAAACAATTCACCGTCACTGAGCTTAATAAATAGAAGAAGCGGCAAGACTTATTTGGATTTTAGTCATAATTATAAATAAATCCTAACTTACATGATAATAACTTATTTTTTGAAAATGCCACAGTAATTTAATTAGCGCATATTAAGTAACTTACCTGAATGTTCCTTCTAATCCTCCCCCAAATATTGTGAACACTAGCATGTATTTGCAGTCTAAGCGAAGCAAATTCTGTGCTAGATTTTGTAAGAACAACAACAAAAAAAAAAGCATGTATGAAGTTAAAGGGAGAAGAAAAGGAAAAGGAAATGCAAAGAATGCCTGAGACCCAGACCAAGCACAGAAAGCTGAACAGAAAGGAATTTCCCACATCCTTGATGTCTTTCCAGTACATTTTAACCCAAAGTACTGCTAGATGAATTATCACAAGGTGACAGCATGTGGATACTTTCCACTGCTGATAGGTGATTGGATTATGAATGAGTTAAACAGCTAACACAAAATTCATAGATACTGAGCTAGCCAGTACTTCATGGGGGGGGGGCATTGCTAGAACAGCTTGCTTGATGAGAATGAATAACACATTAATGAAATTTCTCACAAAGGTGGTATTGGAGAGAAAGCTCTGTTGATAAACTACAGCAAGCAAATGGAAAGTGCCTGGTGTGGCAAAGACAGAAATCCTCAGGAATTTATTTGCTACATCACCGAAAGATCAGTATAGAGAATATCGTGAAGAAAGGAGAGAGACCAAAGTAGAGCCATGCTGAACCTCAATAAAATAGGGACAAATGGTAAATGGGGACTGGTGACCAATGAGGTTCCCATGCTTTGGGGAAAGTTTTCAGTCTAGTGAGAATTTTGCAAAGCAGTAGAGAATTAATTTATCTGAGATTTAAATTCTCTAAATGTAAAATAATAATAATTTGATCGTGCAAATGGAAAAAGGAAATACAGAGCTATGAAGACCTAATTCAAACTGAGGAACCCAGTAAGGTGTTTTAATTAGTACTGACTGTAAAAAATGTATGAAATGAAAGCTTGCCAAGGTTGAGCAAATTTATCAGAACGGTTGTAGTGATAGATAGATCATAAAATGAAAGGATTTAAGCTTCCCTGAATATTTCAGTTATCTTAGGATTAAAATTCTTATTTCACATTAATTGTGACATCTGAAAGTAGTTGCATAGTGATAAGCAGACATATTTCCGAAGTGTGGGAAGAAGTTACATATTACTACCCAATCACAGATTTATTAACCATATTTAGTAACACTCTCCTGGGACATAGCACAGATAAGGGATGACTCAGTTTATCATGTTGGCTGAATTCCCAAAAATTAAGTTTAGTGTATGTGTTGACAGGACCCCATTTGAGCTATTTTTTTAATATATAACTCTCTCAAAATTAATTATTGTGCTTCCATGAGATGAAATATACTTTGTGGAACAGATCATGGAAGCATTATTTTCCTCCTGGGGATGGAAAGATGATTAACCAGTGAAAGAAAAATTAAAATGGAAAAAAAAAGAAAGTGAAAATCCAGTGTCTTTAATAGTTTAAAATAGTTTTAATGTCTTTTAAGTGAAGATATTTTCCTAATCATCATAAAATGTGCAAAAATCTCAAGGTAAATTTAAGTGTAGATGAATAATGTGGTTTTTTTCTTGTATTGAAAATACTTTTTGGTAGGTCATGTTTTCCTGGTATCCTCCATCCCTTCTGACTCCTACAATCTTTCCTCTCCCTATTCTGCAGGGTTCCCTGAGCTCCTGGGAAGAACCAGATGGAGACCTCCAATTTAGATGCTGTTTCTGCATAATGTCTGGCTGTGGGTCTCTGCACCTGCTCCCATCTGCTGTCAAAGGAAGGCTCTCTGATGAAGTCTTTTTAAGATACTGATCTATGAGTACAGCAGAATACCATTAGGAATCACTTCATTGTGTTTTTTTTTTTTTTTTGCCAGTCATGTTTGATTCTATCCTAGGTCTCTGAGCTATCCAACCAACCTCCAAGCAGGGCTCTTAGGTGCTCACAGAGACTGAAGTGGCAAGCTCTGGGCATGCCATGCTCTTCAACGGGCCCACTGCATGTATGTTATGCCTGTTAGTTTGGTATTTTTGTGGAACTCCTAACAGCCAGAGCATATGTGTCTCTGACTCTTTGGCCTGCTTTCGGGACTCTTGTCCTCCGTTTGGGTTGCCTTGTCCAGCCTTGGTATGAGGGGTTTTCTTTGCCTTGTCTCATTGCATCTTGTTTTGTCATGTTTGGTTGTTGTCTCTAGGAGGCTTGTTCTTTTTTGAGAGGAGACAAGGGTACTAGAGCTGAGGGAAACAGGAGGTGGCGGGCTTAGAGGAGTGGAGGGAGCAGGAACCTTTGGTAGGGACGTACTATTATATGAGAGCAGTTACTCTTAACTTAAAAGAAGACAATAACTTTTCACACAATATATTATGATAATGGTTTCTCTTCCCTCTGCTCCTCCTCAGTTCCTCCCCACCTCCTCTCGTGTCTGTATTCACCTACTCTCTGTCTCATTAGGAGACAAACTGGCATCTAATGAATAGTAATAACATAAAACACAGTAAATTGAACAAAAAACAAACAAGTCAGAATATGATCAAACAACCAAACAAGAAAAAGACGAAAGGAAAGGCAGAGACACACATGTTTGCACAAAAAGGAATCCCATAAAAACTCAAAACCAGGCAGGGTGGTGGTGGTGGTGGTGGTGGTGGTGGTGGTGGTGGTGGTGGTGGTGGTGGCGGCAGTGCACGCCTTTAATCACAGCACTCGGGAGGCAGAGCCAGGTGAATCTCTGTGAGTTCAAAGCCAGCCTGACTTACAGAGCAAGATCCAGGATAGGCACCAAAACTACACAGAGAAACCCTATCTGGAAAAACAAAAAACAAAACAAACAAACAAATAAAAATCTCAAAACCAGGTGCTACTATATATACTCAAATGCCCTGGCTTCACTTTAGAAGACAAAGAAACTCCAAAGCAGTTAATGCGATCATTTGGTGTTGGCCATGGAGCCTACTCTTAAGCGCGGTTTGTTTCGCCAGTGAGATTCCCTTGGGGAAAGCTAATTTTTCATTTGTGAGTAGCTATCAATTGGAGATAGCTTCTGGATTAGGGTGAGGGAGTGTGTTCATTTCTGCTTTTAGCTCTCAGACTCCATCTGATGAAGATCCCTGTAGGCCCTGTGGATGCTGCCATAGTCTCTGTGAGTTCATGATTACGAAAGCCCTGTTATGTCTAGAAGACCTTGATTCCTTGATGTCTTCAATTTCTTCTTGCTCTTTAACTCGCTATGGATAATCTTTATGGACTGTTGTAGAAGGCCTGGTTTGTTCATTCCAACTGCTATCCCCAAATGGCTGATGACTTCATAGAAATATTTGTTCACACCACATTTTGGTGGAAATTTAGATTTCAAAAATATTAACAGAAAAAAAGGAAGGAAAAACAAACAAGGGAAAGCAAAGTAAAAGTCAAAATAAGAGAAAGAAGGACTGTGAGTGTAGAGAGGAGAAAAGAAAAGGGAAGTAAAGAGGAATTAAAACAAAAGAAAACTCATTAGTAAACATCAAATTGAGGTCTCAGATCATGAGTTCAAAGGACATTCCATTCTTTTTCAGTTTTTGTTACTTACTTTAGTTATTTCTAAATGATACAACAAAAATGTACATGCCAATGAGGTATCTTGTGTTGCTGTAATACCTGTATTCACTCAAAATGTTCATTATTTTTAATGGTAAAGCCAATTAAAATTCTTTCCCTTAGCTTTTGAAAAGAAACACTACATTATTTTCTTTATAGTTGGTAAGCAGTATCAACTGCTTGTTTTCTTTAAACCAAAACTTAGTGCACATTAACCAATTGCCTCATACCTCCCACCCTATTTTCTGATAACCAACATTTCATTCTCAACTTAGGAGGCCAACTATTTTTCATATTCCACATAAAAGTGAAATAATGAAAGGGAATTACAATGTTAGGAGGTGTGGCCTTGTTGGAGTAGGTATACTCTTGTTGGAGGAAGTGTGTCACTGCGGAGGTAAGCTTCAAAGTCTCATATATGCTCAAGTTATACCCATTGAAACACACCACTTCCTGTTGCATGCAAATCAAGATGTAGGACTCTCAGGTACTTCAGCACCCTGTCTGCCTGCATTCCACCATGTCAGACCATCATGATAAGGATGTCTGAAAATGTAAGACATCCCAATTAAATGTCTCTTCATGGCATTAGAAACCCTAACTAAGACTGAAGTTGGTACTAGGGATTGTGGTATTGTTGTGATATGCCAGACCATGTTTTTGTTTGGAATAATATGGGCTTTGAGGGTTTGGTTTAGGTAAGCAGTCAAATGCTTTAAGCAATCCTTAATGGGCCATACTAGCAGGAGCATGAAAGACAGTGGTGCTAAGAGTTATTTGAACTGTGGGGGCCTGGATCAAGAGTTTTCAGAGGAGAAGACTATTAATATGTAGCCTAGAGTTCATTCTTGTGATATTTTGGAGAAGAATGTGGCTGCTTTTTGCCCTTGTTCAGAGTCTGCCTAAGGCTAAAGTGAAGAAATTTGGATTAATTCTATTGACAGGAAATCTCAAAACAGCCTAGCAGTGTGTTTATTAGTGTTAACTCTGAGGAAGATTTATAATGAAAAGAATGCTGAGCAGATACAAATGTACAGTTTGAGAAAAGGGGCACTGGGTAGTGGAACAGAGTTAAATCCTAGGTTTAAGGAGATAAATGAATTAAGAAATTGAATAAAGGGAGTGGTGTTCTCAGGGCAAGATCCTACTCAGCTAAGTTTCCAACTTGTGAAAAAGAATTAGAGAAAATCTTAGAACCCTTGTGTGGTGGTGCATGCTTTTAATCCTAGCACTCAAGATACAGAGGCTGGCAGATCTCTAAGTTTGAAGCTAGCCTGGTCTACAGAGCAAATTCAAGTACAACAAAGCTTAGAAAGTGAAGGAAACCATGAAAAAGAGAAAGCTAGTGAAGATTTAATTGAATAAGGGGGCCATGTTTCAGCCCCAGAAAGCAGCAGAACTTGGCAGCTTAGGCCATGTGGATCCTGCTTTAAAATCATGTATCAAAGGAAGGCATTATGGAACCTTTCTCTGTGACTAAGAAATGCCACTGAGGCCAAGCATGTGTCAGGGGTGTCCCTCCATGGAGATCCAGGAGGTTGTTGTGTGAAACTATTAGTACTGGCACCACTTTTTAATCATGAATTGATTTAAAAGCAAACGTATATCAATGAAACAATATTGAATCTCAGAAGAACACCTACATTGATAGCCAGCTGAATTTCAACAAAGGTGTAAGAGTGTGGATTGTAAAAAATGCAATCTTTTAATAAATGGTGGTAAGAAAGCAATATATTTACGTTCAGAGGAGCCAATAGATTAGAGAAAGGGGAGGGAGAGAGGAAGATTTTGCCAGTTACAAAAATCCACTCAAAATGGGTAACAGACTTTTAAAGCAAAACACAATGACAAGGCTGTAAGAAAACATATAGGAAAGATCTCAACATTCAGTACAACTAAATAGGCATTGATATTTTGGACAACATACAAAAGTAGAGAAAACAAAAGCAAAATTAAGACAAATGGGCTTACATTACATTGTAATGCTTCTACACAGCAAAACAAATTAATATCAGTGTGAAGAAACAACCTACAGAGTGGGAGAAAGTATTGACAAACTATACATCTGCTAGTGTATAAATGCTCAGAAAATAAAGAACCCACAAACATCTTAGAAGCAAAGATAAAACATTGTGACTTCAAAAGGATGGTGATTTGTCTTTTCTGGTTGGGGTCAATAAATAGACATAAAAGAGACACGTACATAACACCAAACAAAATCACCCACTGCCATTGTTCTTTGCTATTTAGTTACTATTTGGTAAATTTCATACATCTCAGACATTTGTATGTAGCAATAAACCATTTAATACAAAGTTGTGCTTTCTTTTTCGTGGTTTGATCCCTCATTTTAGATAAGTATGCATTGGCATGCTGAATATTTCAGTTTTACTTTCAATAGACGTTTTCAGATTGCTTATCCATTTATGTTGACAAATACTGAAACTGATTCTAGCCCAGAAGTGATTCACTTCAGAAATCTAGCGACCCATGCCATCTTGGGTAAAATTATTCAAAGGCATCAGTATAAGTATCATAATGTCAGCATAAGGAGAATTATATTTCAGACAATCATACAAACCAATTTCTCACAGTTCTTACAAGACCATTAAAGTCATTGTTTTTCAGTTTTAATATTAGTAGTAGTTGTGACATCAGGAAGGTATCTTCCAATATGCAAATACAGGGGTTTACTGACAGAGAGAGAAATATTACTAACTTACATTTGCTTCTTTAATTTATTTTTGTGTGTTTTTTAGCTTCTGTGTGTGTGGTTGGAGGGGGTCAGGGTATTATAATGTATATGTGGAGGTCAGAGAACAATTTGTAGTGAGTCACTTCTTTCTTTCATCATGAGAGTTCCAAGGATTGAGCTTATGTCTATTGGTGAAATTATTAAGGCCACTCCAATAGTTAAAAGGAGATTTATTTAATGGCGTAACTTACAAATTAAGGGATAGGTAGGTCGCGGGGTCTGGGGAAGGTGTATCGCAGTCCAGCGGTGTTCTCTGGAGCTCTGCTTGGCCCACCTCCACTGTCCAGGGTCCTGGAACCGAGCGAGTGCTTGCCCATCCAGATCTCAGGTCTCCAGGCGCCTACCTTGGCCCCACCTTGTAGGCGTGACAGTTGCCGAAGTCTCAATGGGGGTTGGAACTTCCAGATCAAAGCTGGAATGGCTACCCACTACTTATGTCACTAGGCTTGGTAGCAAGAGCTTTACAGACTGAGCCATCACACTGGCCCAGAAAAGGAAAAGTCTTTAAGCAGTTCTTACCATGATGTCACTGGAGGTATATGCAATGACTATATATATGCTATTGGAGCTTAGCCCAAACAATTAAAATAAAAATCTTTAGGGACTTACAATGCATTGTACTTTATGAAGTTGAAGTTGGTTGCTGGATTTAGTGACCTTCACAACTATGCTTGTCTTATTCATTTGTCCTGTTGCTGTGATTGATAAAATAATTCACAAAAGCAGCTTAAGCCATTAGGTGTTAGTTTTGTCTCACAGATCATAGTCTATAACGATGAGGACATCAACTGCAGGAAGCTGAGGCAGTTGACCAGTTGCCTCAGCAGCTATAAAACGTGGATACAAGATGACTGTGTGTGCTTAGTTAGACTCTTTTTTTTTTATGCAATCCAGGGCCAAAAAACAGGCAAATGTGTTTGTTGGACTCCTTTAAGGAGTCTCTTGGCATCTCAATTAACCTAATAAATATAATCCCCTCAGAGGCATGCTCAGAGGCTATACTAACATAAAATGTCCCTCACAGACATACCTGGTGTCTTGTCTTCTATGTGATTACAGATCCCACCAAGGTGACAATCAGCACTAACTATAACAATGTCAGATTGGCATCATTTCTTATAATGATTCACTCAGACACACAAGAGAGTTATCACAATTCGGTGCATTCTCCATACAAGATTACCTATATCATGTGGCATTTTCTTTCATCACAAATAAAAAAAAAATACAATGAAAATGAAAGTGACATATTACCATCATCTTACAAATGTATCAAAAAACAGTTAAATTTTCAAAATTATTTGGAATAGAAAAGTTGAGTAGCGTCATTGCATTAAGCCAGTAGAAATAAATACCCATGTTTTAAATTAAGTAGCAAAAACATAAATCCAATCAAGTGAAAAATATTGTATTAGCCACAAATAGACCTATAAAGCATACACCTACTAGTTACATCAACTAGGAAATGGTAAACAGCAGTACAATTTCTCTTAAATATTTTTATTCTATTAACTATGATCACTTACAGCATTAATCATGTTCTACATTAAATAGTTTTAATATATTTCCTTGGCATGTTTATTTTTATAATTTGATAACTTAAAACAATAACAAGCATTGAAACATATATTTAAATTATTGTTACAATTTATGCATTTTTAAATTTTATGTATGATCAGTTATTATGGATAATATATTTTCAGTGATAAAGCAAACATTCACTCTACTTTTTATTAGGGTTGTAACAGGGTTACATCACAAAGAAAATATGTTCTGGTAGGTTTTTATAGAAAACCTACTTTCAAAATTACACATTTCTTAGGAATATGCTCAATTATGTTATGATAGCAATTCTAACAAAACTATAAAATGTGTTTATGAAAATTTTAGCAGAGTTAAGTTATGCAGTTAAAGTTGGTCTTTCCTAAATTACTTAACTCAACCATTAGCGACCTGAAAGTCAAATAAATGAAGAACATATTAGTGGACACCTATAATCATAGAGCAAGCAGCCATCCTAACTATGGTTCTGTAGGTGCATTGGGATGTTCAAAGTTATGGACTTTTCCTGGGCCTAGAAAACACCCCAGTAATTAGTATTGAATATCTATAAGACAGAGCTAACCAAAATGTAAAAGAAATATTAAAATATATATGACATTATAAATGAACAAAGTTGAAATCTCAAGTGAATGTTTAACTGAAAGTAATAAGAAGCAGGGGGCTACGGATTCAGTAATAAGGTCAAAAAAGGCTTACAATCTATTCAGAACCCAAAGCACATTTTTGGTCACAGCTGAGAGATGAAAGGACAATGGCAAAAGTAAAACTTTGGCTGAACACAAATAATGTTCTATTTCTAATGTACATGTGTATATAATCTTGGTTATATTTTTTCATGAGCTTTGTAAAACAGGGCGTCTTTATTGGTAACAGTGACATATACCTGTAATCTCCCACACTAGGGATAAAGGCAGGAAGAAAATCAAGAGTCTAAGGTAAGCTTGAATTACATAGTTGTTTTCAGGACAGCCTGGTTAAATGAGACCCGTTTTCAATTAACTGACTGTCTTAGTTAGAGTTTCTATTGCTGTGAAGAGACCCATTACCATGGCAACTCTTATAAAAAAAAATAAAACCATTTAATTGAGGTGGCTTACAGTTTCAGAGCTTTAGTCCAATATCATCATGGCAGGATATGGCGGCATGCAAGCAGACATGGTGATGGAGAAGGAGCTGAAAATCCTATATCTACTTTCAAAGGCAACATGAAATGAACTGAGACAGTGAGCTGTTGTGGGATATTCCTTTATACTGTGTGAATGAATATATGACACTGTGATTGGTTTACTAAAAAGCTAAACTTCTAATACATAGGCAGTATTTGGGGGGGCAGAGAGAATCCAAGGAAGGACAAAGGAGCCAGACAGACACAGAATAAGTGGGACATACAGAATGGGACAGAGGTAAAAGCCACATGGTAGAAAGTAGATCAATAAAAATATGGGTTAATTTAAGTTATAAGAGCTAGTTAGGAACAAGCCTAAGCTATCAGCCAAGCTTTCATCATTAATAAAAGTCTACATATTGTGATTTGGGAGCTGGCAGGCAGGACAAAAAAAAAATCTTCCTAAAAATGGGGCCCAACATGGGGTACGTATTTCCACCTAAGACCTAAAAAAGCTTTTAAAAAGATTAGAACAAAGAGTCATACATATCTTCTTCGTGGCCATGATTTCTCAGGTAGGCTCAGTGCCATTGGCATACAGAGTTGTGGCTCTTTTAAGAGCCCTCCTATGGAACACTTGAATGGGGTTTATGAGCAGCGGGCAGCTTGCTACTTGGTGGCATAAGACTACTTAAAAATGCCTACAGCAGCATGGACCCAGAAACTTGCCAGAGCTGGGGCAGTAAATGTGTCTCCCATAGGCACCTCCACCATGAGGCTAGGCTCTCAGGAACCAAGCAGGGCAGAGCCAGCCACCAGCATGCCATGAGCTAAGCTGTATGGTGGTTTAAGATTTTGCTGATTCAGACAGAAAAGGTTACAGATATGCAGTAAAGTTGATTCAGATGGAAAAAAAAAGCTCTAAACAGGTTATAGTGTGTTTAACAATGTGCATAGGCTTAAGGAAAAAAATGGGAATTGGTAGTCATAGAAAAAAAAGTTTAAAAATAGAGTTAAGTCTTTAAAGAAAGAGTAAAATAATGATTTTAAAAAAAGAGAGAGCAAGTGTGGTGATATTTTATTTGTGCTGAAATGTGATATTTTATTTGTATATTAGTAAAGTTTGCCTGGAGATCAGAGGTCATAGTGAAGCCATAAATAGAAGTCAGGCAATGGTAGCCCATGTCCTTGATAGGATCACATGGCAGGCAGAGTCTCTGCGTGGTCAAGGACACAGCCAAGCGTGGTGACACACGCCTTCTATCCCAGTACCAACTATAGAGACATGGAGGTCTGTATAGAGAGGCAGTGATGAGGAAGTGATGTGGCTGGGCTTAGAGCCAATGAGAAGGCAGAACAAGAAGGCAATAAGAATATAGGTTAGATGGGAAGAAGCTCTCTCTCTGGGGAAGTGACGGTGAGGTGGTAAGCTGAGTCTAGTCGTGGCTCTTTGTTATTTCTCTGATCTCTTTGGCTACTACACCTGTATTTGGCTCTGTGTTTCTTATTTAATAAGAGCGTTTAGAAATTTGTCTACAAACAAGCCACATAGAGATGGAAAATATACAGAGTCTGGATCCTGTGTTATTGTGTTGTGTTTGAATCTTTTGGTTGCTGATAAGCAAACAACAGCTCCTGGGAGACATAAAATTATGAAAGGGCCTACTGAAATAAACCAGACTAGAAACTTTAAGAATGCCTTAACTTTAAAATGGAACTCAAAAAAATGTATTACTTTGGAGAAGAGGTTGTGCTTTTGTTTCCACAGAAAATGAAAGGCTGTGGATTCATTCAATGTTAAAGATCAGATTTGATTGAGAAAGACTCCCCCCCGAAAACCCTGGATATAATTAAAAGAAATAAACCTAGAAAAACTACAAGACAGAGCAAGGGGACCACATACAAATAAAAATTGGTAGCCCAGGTGATCCAGTCACTCAGAGTGCCTCTGTTGCAGTTTCCTCAGAGTTCTGCATGCAAAACAGCTTCAAGGCTGCTGTCTGAACTGAGATAGTTCAGACTCTGTTAGGAATTCCATAAGAAGACCAAGCTACACATCTGTCTCATATATGCAGAGGGCCTTGGTCAGTCCAATGCAAGGTCCCTGGTTGTCAGTTCAGGTTCTATGGATTTCTCTGAGCCCAGATTAGTTGATTATGTGGATTTTCTTGTGATGTTGGTTATGTAGCCTGAATCAGCCATCTCCTGTAAATAGACAAGACTTCCAGTGGAGGGATTAGAACATCAACCCAGCCACATAACCTTTGATCTACAGTCCTGCTATGGGATGTACTGGCATAAGGGTAGTACAGAGATTGTGTGAGCGGCCAACCAATGACTGGTCAGTCTGAGATCCATGCTATCATAGGGTTTCTATTGCTGTGAAGGGACAATATGACCATGGCAACTCTTATAAAGGAAAACATTTAATTGGGGTGATTTACATTTTCAGAGGTTCATTCCACTATCATCACAATGCAACATGGTGGCACGCAGGCAGACATGGTGCTGGAGCAGGAACTGAGAGTCCTTATATCTTGCATAGGCAACAGGAAGTGGTCTCAGAAACTGGTTGGTATCTTGGACATATAGGAGACTTCAAAGTCCACCTACACAGTGACTATTTCCTCCAACAAGACAATAACTACTCCAACAAGGCCACACCTCTTAATAGTACCTCCCTTTGGGGTCCATTTTCTGGCCCCCAAATACTTGTAGCCACATGATAATTCAAAAATGCATTCAGGCCAACTCTAAAAGTCCCCATAGTGTATAACAAACTTGTTTAAAAGTCTAAAGTTCAAAGTCTCTTTTATGCAAAATCTTAGTTGTAATACCCTGTAAAATCAAAATAAAAAAATAGGTCACATTCTTTAAACATACAATGGCACAGGATTATGTTACTTTTATGCCCAGATAATGGGGACCCCCAAAAGACCACCATGGAGATGTAATCTGTATGTAAAAGCAAAGAGCCTTTATTATCTTCAAGCTCTGAGCTTGGTCTCTCTGTCTGCCTGATACAGTGGTGAGAGCAGAGAGCCCTGAGCCCAGGCAAGGTAGGGGTTTTGATCATAGCAGAGGTTGGGGTGTGGGGATTTCCAGGGTTCAGGACCCTGATTGGCTGGCAATTATCTGTAAAACAAAAACAGGTGTGTGCTAGACTCAGTGACATCTGAACAACTTATCTAGTGGTTTGAATGTTAGGTGGATCCTTGGGTGGTGTTAGTTTATGGCTTTTCTTGGATCTGGGTGTTGCCTGCCAGTAAGCCTGTCACAGAAGCTGTGTCTGAGCCCCTAAGCTTGTCATGGCAGCTGTGTGGTCAAATTGTTTTGGGGCCCCTCCACAGTTAACATTCCAAAGAGTAGGGAAGAGAGCATAGTGAGGAGATACTGGACAAAAGCAATACCAAAAACCAGCTGGGCAAAACTCTAAACTCTGCATCTCTAAGTCTGATGTCAAAATGTTCCTCAGACCTCCAACTCCTTTCACTTTTGTTGACAGCAACATACTTTTTTCTCTTGGGCTGGTTCCACTCCTTATCAGCAGCTCTCTTCAGCAGGTATCTCACGACTCTGGTATCTCTAGTATCTTGGGGTCTCCAAGGCAATCCAGGCTTCAACTTCATAGCTTCACACAATGGCCTCTCTAGGCCTCCATTCAGGGACACCCCTGACATATATCTGGCCTCAGCAGCTTTCTTAGTCTCAGGGGAAAACCCCATAGCCTATTTATTGTGTCTTTAACTCTAAAGCCAGAACCACAAGGCCGAAGCAGCCTGCTTTCTCAGGCTGTAACATCCCCCCCCCCCGCCTTTGTTCAATTGCATTTTCAACACATTTCTGTTAATTTGGTGGTTGCCTTCACTGCCTAAGCTTGGCTGTCCTTGAACTCCCTCTGTAGACCAGACTCACCTCAAACTCAGAGATTTGTCAGTCTCTGCCTCTGGAATGTGGGGATTATAGGCATGCACATTACACCTGGCTCTAAGCTTGTCTTTAATTCCTTTTTCACAAGTTGGAAATTTAGCTGGGTGGGATCTTGCCCTGAGATCAGCACTCCCCTTATTCCATTTCTTAATCTGTTTATCTCCTTGAACACAGGACTTAGTTCCATTCCACTTCCTGGTTCCATTTTTGTCAATCTGCCCATTTTATATTTTTATTTGCTCAGCTTGCTCCTTTTCGCTATAATTCTTCAACAGAGTTAATAATAATAACCATACAACAGAGTCTATACTAGGCTGTTTTGAGATTTCTTCTGCCAACAGAATTAATCCAAAACTCTTCACTTTAGCATCAGGCAAACACTTTGGACAAGGGCAAAAAGCAGCCACTTTCTTCAATATCACAGTGATCTCTAAGCAACATATTGAAATTCTTCTCCTCTTAAACCTCTTGAGTCAAACCCCCACAGTTCAATTCACACTCAGTAACACTGTCTTCCATGCTTCTATGAGTATGGTCCATTAAGTGGCACTTAAAGTATTCAATGGCTTTTGTAATCCACAGTCCCAAGGTCGATATTTCTTCAAACAGAAGCATGCTCAGGCCTATCACAGCAATACCCCAGTCCATGGTACCAGCTTCTATCTTAGTTATGATTTCTACTGCTGTGAAGGGACAGCATGACCATGGCAACTCTTATAAAAGAAAAATATTTAATTGGGGTGGCTTACATTTTCAGAGGTTCAGTCCATTATCATCCTGGTGGGACATGATGGCATGCAGGCAGACATGGTGCTGGAGCAGGAGATGAGAGTCCTTACATCTTGCGCAGGCAACAGGATGTGGTCTCAGACACTGGGTGGTATCTTGAGCATATGTGATACCTGAAAGCCCACCTCCACAGTGACATACTTCCTCCTACAGCACTACACCTACTCCAACAAGGCCACACCTCCTAATAGTGCCACTCTCTTTGGAGTTCATTTTCTTTCAAACTGCCACATATGCCTTGACAGTAAGGCCACACCTGGTACTTCCTAGAGTGCTAGGACACAGAGGCTAGATGGCCTTGAGACGTAGGATAAAACCAAACACTGTTGGAGAACAAAAAAAAAGTCAGTGAAAGGATGCCTCATGGTATTCTGCTCTATTCACAGATTAGCGCCTAGCCCAATTGTCATCAGAGTCTTCATCCTGCAATTGATGGGAACAATGCAGAGACCCTTAGCCAAACATCAAACCTGTCTCAGGGAATTCTGTTGAAGAGAGGGAGGAAGGATTGTAGGGTCCAGAGGGCTCCTTTAATCTTTAAAACTGCTTTATGTCAAATTTTAAAGCAGTTTTTCAGTGTCCTTGACTTTTTCTTCTGATATTCTACTTTTTTGCAAATTTCTGCACTATTCTTCAATTTTCCTATGTGAGGTATGTCTTTTGTGCCAACTTGTGTTGAGGGCAGCAGACACATGAGGCAATGAAGTATCTAATCCCACGGACAAGCTGTGTGTCACATCCACCTTGGATGTGAAAGAGTATGATAAAGTACAAATATATAATATTTCAGTATTAAAAAATGGCTACCATGTATGGTAGTTTTCCAAAGTACTATTTAACACCAGAGATCAATCCTTCTTTCTTGATTTATGAATTGATTTTTTTTTTGTCTTCTTGAATTTTTTTTCTTTTTTGGCTTTGAAATAGAGGGTCTCCCTTTTTCAATGGGCATATACATTAATTCCTGTGGCTACTAGACAAGCATAAATAAGTCAATATGAATACATATTTTTTTTCTAAATCCCAGTGTTTGGTCTGGGAAAAGATAAACCCAAGGGAAACTAGTCTGGCACAAAGGAGGTAAAATGGCTGTAAGGTAGTGGTGTGGAAATCTGAGTACTATTCTGCTAGGTGTTCCTAATTTCTAGCTATTACAGGGTACATACTGAAGGACTACCATAAGTCAGTTCACAGTTTAGGTCTTTATTTTTCTATCAGGAACTACTGGAAGGTACAAACCTAATCCTGCTTCAGGCCTGCTGGAGAGAGATTTCTTCTGGCTCTCTCACTGGAAAACATGTCTATGATATTTGTCTTGCATAACACCACATCCAACGTGGACATGATGTACAGCTTGTCTGTGGGATTGGGTGTTTCATTGCCTGCATGTGTCTGCTGTACTCAACACCAGTTGGCACAAAAGACATTATTCACAACTAGGGCAATTAAACAACAAGGCAAAAATTTGCAAGAAAATAGAAGATCAAAAGAAAAGAAAAGCTGCACTATGGGTCCCACCCTCTTGACACCAATATGGCCAATACAGACTTTATTGGAGGAAGATGGTCCGCCAGTAAGAAAGAGGCGCTGACTCCAGAGTTGTAAACATATGACCCTGCCAGAGCGAGTTATTAGTTTAGTTTAGAAAAAGAAGAGGAGATTCAAATTGAATAGTGGAGAGAAATGGAATTATGTTTTGTTCAATGAACTAGATTTGCTTAAAAATACAGTATGTGCTTTGCTACATGTGCATATGTGCATGTTAGGACATTTTACACTGATGCTATTAAAATAATAATTTAACACTTTCCTTTGCTACCCTCTAAATAGAGATAGTATTATAAATTGAATTTCTGCATGTCATAGATTCTGCTGTCTGTTTTTCATTATTCTCAACAAGTTATTTTCATTATAACTTTTTTCCTAAATTGTGAAACTTTCAATCCAGACACATGTCATTTCAAAAGATAACATAGAAAACTTTCTTGATAGTTTGTGCATTTGGGCTATTAAAGGGAATGCAGAGTATATTTCCCAAAGCTTTCATTCTCCTGTTCAATGCACTAGCTCATACTGAATGAGTTGTTTCCCCATGTAACTTCAGTCTATAGCATTTTTCAAAGATTGAAAGTCGAAATATTTTTATCTCTTTTGTCTTTTGAGTTCTTTCATAACTATATTATTTCTCCCTACTTTTTCCTCCCTCCAAATCTTTCCATACACCACTCACCACTTTCTCTTATATTCATGTCCTCTTTTCTCATTAGTTGCTGTTACGTGCAAATATGGGTATGTTTCTAAAGCAAAAATACAACTGCTTTGTCTGTATAAGGTTATATATATATATATATATATATATATATATATATATATATATATATATATATATATATGTTTTCAGGGCCATCCATTTAGTATGGGATAGATGCTACTGTCCTCCTGTTCCTTTCAAGCCATGTCTCATACATTTAATATGCAGACGTATTTTAGCACCACACTACTCTCTAATTTCCTATCACATTAAAGACTACTGTAAATACAGGACATAGAGTGACAGTTACAAGACACTGAGTGTCAGCAGTTCTCAAGTAACATGTTGATTGTTCAGCTTCTAATGAAAGTAAAACATTGGCAAACATGCTATTTAAAAGCATGGGCAATGAAGTGACAAAACTCGAACTTGAAGTTCCTATCTCATCACTTCTGAATATTGAATTTATTTTGGACACAGGACATGGACATGTAGACCAGGATGACCTTAGGTTCTGACCTTCCTACCTCAGACTGCAGATGCGCACCATCACATCTGGCTCTGGCATTCTATTATTGTCCATACTAACACATAAAAGATGGTCAATAACAGGGATTAACTCATGAGATTTTCAAGAAGACTAAAAATGCAATTTCAGATATACTTCTCTTCCATTTCTATTTCTATTCTCTCTATATATAGATTTCATACACACACATATATATACATATATATATATATATACATATATATATATATATATACATAAATTAAGGACCACTTAAACACTGCTTAGAAGCATGCACTCATATGACCAGACTACATAGATATAAAATTTAAGCAAAATTTAAAAAAAATCACAGAATATTCTAAAATCATAAGCCATTATTATAAACGAGGGGCACTCAAAGATTTGTTCTATTGAGTACTGTGGTGATTTGTGAAATGGGAGAAAGAGTGAAAGAGGCACATGGTTTAGTACATGATAATGAAGGTTTCTCCTAGGCAGGATAAAAAACAATGCAAGACAGCCTTTAGAAGTAGAAGCTGCCTCCAGCTGAAGCCAGCAAAGGTGGAGCCATTAGGCCTAGAAACCCAGAAACTGAATCTGGCCATCAACTTGAATGAACTAGGAAGCAGGTTTTTCCCTAGAGTTTACCATCAGGGACCCACCCTGCTGACAAGCTGATTGTGGTCTTGGGAAGCCTACTTCAAGGACTTGTTCCAGCTTACCCACATTTCTGGACCACAGGATGTGTGAGGCAAGGCATTTTTTTATGATTTAAGCTGCTATGTTCATGGTAACTCTGCACGGCTGCAAGAGAGAAGCAAAATTTACCCATCATGAATTGCTAACATAATTTTGTCCTCTGTATCTTCAGTAACTTACTGCATATATCAACTATCCTGAAGATCTGTAGGGATGTACACTGAAACAAATCAAAATGTAGGGTGAGGTGAGCATCACTGTTGCCTATTAAAACTGAGAGAATATTTGTGCTAGGGAAGGAAACCCAAGACAGACCACAGTTTCCAAGCCTTGCATCAAAGCCAAAACCCATACTCACTTTTCTCAGAATTCAAGCTTGAGATCCAATCATTTTTGTGAGGCTGGAGGAAAAAACTTCAATGAGAAACAGTCCAAAAATAAAAATGCATTATGACTCCCAGATGTCAGGCCCAAGGTTACCAAAACAGCGAGGAGCCTACCCAAGATGCTTTTCCACAGATTCTCTAAGGATGCTGTAAAATGAGATGGCTGCAAAAAACACCATCTCTTGTGGAAACTCTCCACTCTAAAAATATGATTTAGTCTTAAAGAATTAATAAATAAATACTATGATCAACATATTTACATGTAGTTTACTTACCATTAGCTTTTGAAAATTATAACATGGCTAAAGAGCTTCTGTGGTCCTTTTTTTTTTTCTTTAAATTCAGAACTGGTTTCCATGGTAACAGGTGATTCTAAGATTTCCATCATTCTGCTGTCGGTCTAATCAGCAATATTTCTGACTATTTAGATGCAAAATTCTGTATATGACCTACATGTTAGCCTTCTCCTTAGTTCCATTTAATATTTATCATCATATATAAGCCTGCATAAAGCTTTTTAATTTATGGAACATACTATCTTACATGAGGAATCTCAAACCTGTTCTAAGCAAGTTTGAAGTGAGAATAAAAAGTGTGTCTTAGCATGTGCAAGGCTGTAGGTTCAGTCTCAAATACACATACACATACACACATCACATAAAGTGTATGTAAAGCTTTGCTTTGTGATCACATGTAATAACATTTGATGAAAAAAGAGATAGAAATTGTTTACATAAAGTTTCTACACAAAGACATGGTTCTAATTTGCAAAGTATTCTATATTTTATGCATTTATCAAAACTCACAAAATATACTCACAATTTTTATTCATTGATGGTAACATAAGAGAAAGGAAAAGAGTGAACCAAAATGGCATTCTGGAGCATTGCAGGGAAAGTGTAGTTATATTAATAATTTACATTAAATTACATAGAACATAAAATAGGTTAATGGATGGATAGAAGAACATATAAATGAAAGTATACAAGGAAATACAGGTATAATAAAACATTAATGTTAAATTTGAAATAATATATAATTTTGGGTGCCCACAGTGAAATTCAATGCAACATCATTCATGGAAGTTTCTATTATTTAGCTGTCATCTGTGTCATTAAATATGTGTGCATACGCATGTGTGTGTATAGAAACTGAGGGTAACAGCACACACATTTCATGAGTGACTCTTAGTCCTATGTATTATTACTACTTTTAAACTTACTAAGGTAATCTTTAGCTTATATCTGAGCACATTTCTTCATCTAGAATAAGCTGGACTAAAGTTGTTAAGTAAGACAATATTTGAGATTCAGTAACATTGTTCTGAATAGGAAACCAGACTGTGGCCTTCTGTTAAGCAAGATGGGACTAGCTTTCATGAGTAGCCCTAGCCACTTAAAGAGGAGCAACATTAGGGAGAACATAAATGAGAAAAATGTTCACTTACAGAAAATGGTGACAGAAAACACTATACTTCAATTTCAACTGCAAATAATAAAACAATGTCTGCCACATGTTTTGTGAACAGATATATCCATAGAAAGGGTGGAGACTTGATTTTAAAGTGGATGTATTGTCTGGGTTATCCATAGCAAGCAAATTAACTTATGTGGCTCTTCTTTGTCCTTGAGATTATTGACTGCATTGGTCCATGAGGGTGGAGGGAGAAGAAGTAGGGAACAGGGTTCGGAGGACTGTGAGTGCAAGGAAGACAAGCCTCCGCGAGGAAACTTCAGTGAATCTGCACAACTTTATTCCAAAGTATAAGGAATACATAGGATATTGGGGAGCCTGGGGACAAACCCTAATTTGCATTAAGTGGCACAGGCCTATCATAAGGCTTCATATGTGTCAGCAGGATCCTACAGCAGAGCTCCTAGCACAAGTTACCATATGTGCAGCAGGGAGGCTTCCGGCAATGATCTGTGTCAAGGGTCACCCTAGAGATAAACCAGGCATCCAGACTTAGAGACAGATTTCAGGTAAGGCCAGTCCTCCAGGCCCAGGGATATTCTCCAGATAAGGGCAGGTAGAGATCAGGAAGTTTTGGTGGGGGAGAAGGAGTTTCCATGTTGTCAAGATTTGAAAAAAAACATGCCAGGCCATGATAGACTGCAAGCTCTCAACTGTGGTGATATATTGTATACCCTAATAAACTTTCCTGAGGATCAGAGGACAGAGCTAGCCACTAGATTAGACATAGAGGTCAGGCAGTGGTGGCACACACCTTTAATCCTATTACTTGGGAGGCAGAGAGCCATTTGGATCTCTGTGAGTTCAAGGTCACACTGGGCTACATGAGAGAAACAGAGCCAGGCAGTGGCAGCACACACCTTTAATCCCAGCATTGAGATCTCATGCCTTTGCTTAGGAAGTACACATGCCTTTAATCTCAGAAAGTGATGTCTAGGCAGAGAAAGGTATATAAGGTGTGAGGAAACAGGGACTTACTCTCTTTAGACTGAGGATTTTGTAGAGGTAAGAACTAGAGGCTGGCTGTTCTGCTTCTCTGATCTTTCAGCTTTCACCCTGCTATCTGGTTCTGTTTTTATTATTATTATTATTATTATTAAAAGACCATCTAAGATTCAAACAACACTCACCAGTAAGAAGATCTTCCCACAAACTTAAAGGATCCTAAGATGTTAAGATTCTAATTAGTATGACAGAAACTGGAGGACACTTCGTTTGGAAAGTTGAATCCTAGAAATAGATCTCAAGTGATAAAGCTCAGCAAAGCACAGGTTTACAACTTTAAATTTCCAAATAAAAGCTGTGGATCTCAAAGTAAATATCTACAAATAATATGTACACAACAGTTAGACATGCATTGGATTCAAGATGAAATATTCAGCTGTATAGTATTTTTTTTTAAAAAAATGCATGTGGTGAAAAGATTAAATACCAATTGAATATACAAGCCCAGAACATGAGAAAACAAGGCAGTATATGAAAATGTACTGGAAATAAAATGCATAGTTATTAAGATTATAAAAGCTCATTAGATAGAGTCAAAGCAAACATATGATGTACACCAGAACATATTAGATGAATATATTCTAAGACAGATTGAGGCTAGGGTCTAGATGAGCCTCAGAGATTCCAATGCATGGGAAATGTGAAGAAGAATCTAGTGAACATGACAGACATGGGTAACAGAGAAAAAGGGGGAGTGAATTGGGAGGATAGGAGAAAACAGAGAAACAGAATAGCAGGAATATTACTGATACAATAGAGTCAAACAGTTTACAGATCTTACTTAGACTTCAGCTATCCTAGTTTTCCTTTTTATTACCGCTTGGTGCCCTCTTGAGTGGTGCTAGTGCCCTTTTTAAAAGTGACCCAGAAGAGATTATTTACCTAGAGGGAACCATAAATCAGAGCAGGGCTGGAGAGAATAGGGGGACAGAAACAGGAAGGAGATACTTAAACATAAATGATGGTGTCCCTGCAGGTGTTGTACAGGGAGCTGAACCCCATGACTAGGTAAGAATGAAAACTCAGTGCAGATTGGCTTCATCAACCTGGATTATATAGGGGCTCAGGGCAGCTTAAGCCACACAGCTGCCATGACAGGCTTAATAAAACCAGCTAAAATGTAGGCCTGAGTTTTGGTTTACTGGCAGGCAGCACCTGGATCCAGGAAAAGTCATAAGATGTACCAACCCAGGGATGGGCCAGTATCTAATGGGAAAGTACCTGACATTTCAAACTTTCCAACTGTTAGATAAGATTACCAGATGCCCCTGTGTCCAGCACACACCTACTCCCCTTTTGCCAAGACAACCCTAGACTAATTTATGATAATCAATACAGGTACTGAACCCTGGAAATCCCCTCACCCCCAATCTCTACTATGATAAAAACCCTACCCTGCCCAGGCTTGGTCCTCTCATCTCTCACCACTGCATTGGACAAATGGAGAGTCCAAGCTCAAGCTTGAAATAAAGGCTCTTTGCTTTTACATGTGGGATCTGGTCTCCATGGTAGTCTTTGAGGGGGGGTTCCCTGTGATCTAGGCATAACATTTGGAGGCTTGTCTTGGATCCCCCAAGCCCCACCAGGACCACCATGCATGGAGCCTTCAGCCAGCTGCTAAGTTTTCTGTGTGTACTTTCATTTCATGTCTTTCTGTTTTGGATATCCTTCTGTAAGTGGAACCAGTTAGAGACTGTAGATGGTCTAATCGGGTGCTCAGGTGGGGTACCTGAGGAGCTGTCCCAGGGCCTTTCTGTACAGGATTGGATTCCTCTGATTAATTTGGGTCCTGGGCCCTTCTCTGTGGATTTGGATCCCCCTGGTTTCTGTGTTTAGATGGTGCTGGTCACACCTGTGAAATGGCAGGCATCTTAGTTTTAGTTCTGCCTCTGGGCACCAGGATGGCTGTTTATCTGTTCATTGTCTTGTGTTGTTGTGTTGTTTATCCTCTTTCTGACTTATGAGATTGACTCTGACAATATGGGACAGACTAAGAGTACTCCTACTCCCATAATATTGACTCTGGACCATCTTTAGGACTTTAGAGATAGGGCCAAAGTTGTGAGAAAGTTTTGTTTGCCTGTTGCAAAGTTAGCTATTTCTAGAGAAAGAGTTTTCTGACGTGTCCATGAAAGCTTTGCCCGTTACTCCCTAGAGTTGTGTCTCCCTGTTTTGGTGGAAAGTTTTCTCTCTGTTTTCTGGTCTGTTCATAAGTTTTGTTGCAAGCTTGGAGCTGAAACAGAAATGGCTTGGATGTTTTTGCTGTCTCTGCTGCTGACAGCAGCCAGTCACCACCCACCACTGCCGTGGCCGCCCTTATGGTCAGGGCTCAGAATTTATCACTGAGCTCTGGTCACTGGATTTGGGTTAGCAGGATTTCAGATGTCTTTTTGATGTAGATAAGGTTAAAATTGTTTTATGTTGTTCTTCTTTATTGGAAAGCTGGGTTTAAAGTTGGATTATGGCTCTTCCTTCACTAGACCCAGGCATGCTTATTTGAAAGTTTCCTCCTGACACAGTGACAGGGAGAAGAAAGCAAAGCAGAACAGCCAAAAAAAAATGGGACTTGGTTTATAAGAACATTCTTTCCCTTGAGATTTATAAGTTTATTTTGTTGGATACTGTTGCACGAATCTTAAAAGGTCTTAATAATAAAAAATAAGCCTGAAGCCAGGTATTGGGGTGAATGCTGGAAGATCAGAGAAACAGAACAAGCCACAGCTTCCTCACCTTGCCAGTTCCTCAGCTGATCCTGTTTCCTCAGACTGGAAGCCTCTGAGTCCTTATCCAAACGCACCTCAGCTGAACTGCTTCTCGAAAGCCTGAAAGCTTAACCAAGGCTATAGTTCCTTGTCCTCACACCTTAAATACCTTTCTGCCTCTTGCCATTACTTCCTGGGATTAAAGGCATGAGTCACCATGCTTCACTGTATCCTTGAACTCACAGAGATCCAGGAAGATCTCTGCCTCTGGAATGCTAGGATTAAAGACATGTGCTACCACTGCCTAACCTCTATGTTTAATATTGTGGCTGTTCTCTTCTCTGACCCCCGATAAGTTTATTAGAGTGCACAATATTTTGGGAAACACAATACCACCACAGGATACAGTTAAAAATCTGTTAAAAGTTTAAAGTAATAACCCTGGGAATTGATAATGAAAAAAAATCTATGCATGGGTAAATTTAAAGGAACCATATGGCATGATTTCATTTTGAATTGCCACCATTTTTATTCAGTCACATGACTGGTTGCCATTTTGCTAGAGTTAGAGAAGGTGGATGTCATGTGATTTCACCATCTTTGGGCAGTCACATGTCTGACAGCCATCTTTGCTAGGTTAGAAAAGATGAATGTCACATGACTTCACCTCCATCTTGATTAAAGGTAACCATACAGAGTGGGCCTACTAAGGAGATAACAACAGGTTCCCAAGGTATTTTGGATTGGAATGGATTATTTTGCATGAGAATTCATGTCCTGTCCTGAAGACAAGGTTTATGAAAGATAGATTTTAAAAACAATGCTTGTTTAATAAGATATTAAAGCTGCACCTCAACACTTTTATACACAAGAATGTACCTTGCTCTGCCAGCTAAACTTGTAATTTAAGAGTCACCCAGGTGATAATGGTTTTAAAGATATGAGGGGATCGTGGGGAAAAGCTGAGGACTGTAAATGTATGACAGGGCTAGAGTTCCAAAAAGAGTCCAGTTGCAATGGTGGACCTTCACAAGAAGCACCAGCCACAGTGAAATGGAACAGGCTGAGATCTAGCAGGCTATTTATGTACTGTCAAGGGTGAGTCCAAAGAGGGGGTCCAAACCTCTAAAAAAAGGGGGAGGATGATCTAAAAAAATTGTGAATGTGATAGAGAGTCATGCCACCTCCAGGAAACACCCCTATTTCTTCCAAAGAAGATGGACAGGCACAGAAGAACCTCCACCAAGAACTTGCTTCAAATGTGGCGATACCAGCCACTGAGCAAAGCAGCCTTTCACCTCAACTGCTGCCAAGGTCTTCCTCAGACCCCGGACAACAGGATACTGGGGAACCAACTGCCTTGAGTTGCCTAGACAAAGGTAGGCTGGTCCCAGCCACAAATTCCTACTTCACAGCTGTTGGATGTTCTGGAGCCTGGCAGGCTTGGTAGCCAAAGACTGATGTTGCCTTGAGACCCCTGCCCTCAACAATCATGGAGGACCCTGGGGTGGCTGTCTAAGTAGCTAGCAAGTAAGTCTCTGTCATTTTCAATCACTAATTAAGGTAAAATTTATCCTTCTCAGAACTCTGATACTGTTTGATGACTAGGCTAGTGGTAGCTTTGTTAGCTTAGTAGCAGCAACTAAGGCTTCAGCTGACTTCTGAGTTCTCTGTGTAAACTTTAGGTCACAGTCCTCACTCTCCTAGAGCTAATACTAGGTCTAGATACAGTTTACCTCATTACTAGACTCAGAAAAGAGATTAATCCACAGAACAGATTTCAATGTAACTTTCACCATTCCTTTATTTAAAGGAACTCAATTTGCAGTGGCCACTATCAGTGGTCAGCCACCTGTATCTCCTGGTGAATCAGATAGAAAGAAGGTGTTTTAAGGTGTAAAGCTTATATGAGGGTATGAAAGCTTAAGATGTGAGGATCTAAGAATGTTTTAAGGTCGAGAAAAATGACTCAAGGTGTATAAATGCAAATTATAAAGGTCTGGGGATGAAAAGGCCTAAGTGGTGATGATAAGAAAATAATTTGAAATTTTAAGTAAGTCATGGAAGTTTGAGTACAGATCTGAAAAATAATTTAAGAAAAGCCTGGGATATCAGAGTCTATGTAAGTTCTGAGGGTCTGAGATATGTAAAGGTCTAAGGTTATAAAGCTCAGAAAATGATTTGAGATGTAAATATAAGTTACAAAGGTTTAAATAAATGATTTAAGATATGGAAAATGCTTCATATTTCTTTTCTCTTGGAGATTTCTTTCCCCTCCTGTGATATTGTTATATTAAGATTTCAAAAGTTCAGGGTTTAACTTTAATAGACTTCTGAGAAGTTAATAGAGAAATAACTACTTACTGTTTGGGTCACAAGCTCAAGATTTTAGATTTCTTTTGGTTGTTTTCTAAATATAAACTTAAATACAGACATCTCTGTTCAAGCTATACTTGACTCTCTGGTTAGAAGGAAAATGTACATCCTTCTAATCCAAATCTGTAGTTTTTTTTTTTTGTTGTTGTTGTTTTTTGTTTTTTTTGTTTTTTTTTTTTTTTAGAATTCAAAGGTATGAGTCTATTCCTGCTGGTTTACAGATACCCATTTCCTACTTTTTTTTATGATATGGATTTCAGCACAGATTGGTAATACTAATATATCTAAAACTTTCACGTTCTTTGCAAAATAAGAATTCATATAGGCTTCAGGGGATCAAAAAATCATAAAATGTATATCCATTTCACAGAGGTCAAAAGGACTCCAGATAAGTACAGCCTAAGCTTTCCCCAACTGTCTATTCCTGAAGATGGTATTTTTCTCTCTCCTGATCTTGGGACTCCTGCCCCTCCCAATTACTAAAACTATGGGTCTAAAAGTTCAAATAAGTACAAATTTTAACTTCTGTTCCTAGTTTGAACTTGTCTCAACAGGTTTCCACTTGGCTGACAGACACATCTAAACATCAGTCGTTGAATATGAGCTCAGGATTTGTTGAAAGCTGATTTGGACCAGCCCAGCCAATGTGATAATTCCCCATCTCTACTGATGGGTCAGATAACCACATGCTTCTGACAAAGGCCCCATTGCCCAGTCTTTGATTAGCATTTGAGCCTTTTGGGGTCATGACTACAACACCCCAGTGTCAGCTGGAAGCAGTTACAGAAGAGAATATATTGTCCTATGCTTCCTGCCCATAATAGGTTGAAATGCTGAGTCAAAATGAAATTTCCTGCTATAGGGGACAAAATGGTTAATTATAATGCATATTTACATACCAGGAAAATAGGTCCAGAATTGTCAATTGATGGATTCATTAACTAAAATTGTTCTACAATAAGGTAAGATACTTGACCTTCTTTATGCAGAACCAAAGAGGTATTATATACCCTTAAGAAATTATTATTTCTATAAAAATCATTCAGGATTATAATCTGGTTGTACTCAAAGATCAGAACTACAGGGCCTTAAGAATGGCAATAGATGCAAATGTTGCTACCCTGGAAAAATCTGTTATCTAGTGGTTTTTAGATCCCAATACCCTTGAACCCCTGGACAGACAAGATTCATGATTGAGTTCTGTCATTGGTACTTATGAAGAGGGGAATGTGTGGCCCAGTGGAGCTTAGCTGCACAGCTGCCATAATAGGCTTAATAAAAACCACCTAAAAATTAGGTATTAGTTTTAGTTTACTGGTATGCAGTATCTGGATCCAGGAAAAGCCATAAGATGGACCAGTATCTAAAGAGAAAGTACCTGACATTCCAAACATTCCAATCATTAGGTAAGATGAGATAAGATCACCAGATGTCCCTGAGCCCAGCACACGCTTATTCCCCTTTCACCAAGACACCTCTGGACAAATGTCAGCCAATCAGGATCCTGAACCCTAGAAATCCCCTTACTCCCAACCTCTACTATGATAAAAACCCTAAGCCACTCTGGCTTGATGGTCTCTGCTCTCACCACAGCATCAGACAGATGGGGAGTCCAATCTTGATCTTGAAATAAAGGCATTTTGCTTTTACATATGGGGTTCAGTCTCCATGGTGGTCTTCGGGGGTCTCCATGATCTGGGCATGACAAATCAAACTTTGGGGAGTCTAATAACACTTGGTTTATCCTAAATGTATTTAAGTCCAGTATAATTTGGAAAAAGATTCCTGGGGTAATACAATCCCCATTGCATAAGGAAGCATAATTACATTGAAACTCAAGATATAACAGCATGTAATTTCTTCCAAGAAGATAGGTTCTAGAGATATTCTACCTGTACTAGCTTCAGGGCCTAAGGGTGGGGGTCTGATCTCAGTCATAAAGATAGCATAAACATCAGTGGGGCTATTAGCCACTTCTAATTCTGATTTAGGGACTTTGGGGGAGCCTCTGGCTATAAGTGTCACTTAGATTACTAGCCACCTCTGGTCTTGGTTGTAGGAGTTTGAAATGGCCTGGCACCACAGATAATACAAATCACCAAGCAGTTAATCATTTCCAGTTCTCAGCTTTCTGGATGGAAGAATGTGATTTTCATCTTTCCCACTGGAAAGACAGTTCTATGTGAATAACATTTCTGGTTTTTCCAGAAGATCTGTGGGCCCAAAGACCTTTGTGCTATGCTCCCAACACATTGAAAAAAAGCAGGTTTTGACACATTAATGTGAGAACCAAATATTCATTAAATACGAGTGAATAAATCCAGTAGAGGTATAGGTGGAAGTCAAGGACAATTTCAGTTATATATTTTTCCCTTTGAATTGAGTACTTAATGTGTGGATGTTCATATTTTGCTCTTTACCAATTTTTGAGTGTTGCTGTATTTCAGAATAATTTTGAAAAGAACAATAGAATAAGATAAAAGTGAAAATTCTGAATTTTTGAACCTATATTTTGTATTTGTGGATTTTAAGAACTTGAAAAAGTTCACCCACATTACGTATTTTCACTGACATTGGTGGGTGACTGACTACATTGTTCTCTGATATTCTACCATTTACTGAGAAGCTCAATGAAATATTACATGTGAAATATCTTATAAATCATACAAGGTAAGTAAATTACATATAAATTATATAAATATAAAATAAACAAATGCATCTTTCTTAAAACCATGTAGCTTCCACCATAATTGCAGTAAAATTGATTACTATAATCAATGTAGTAAGAAGCTATTGCAGTTTAATATCTTTGAAAGTGAGATTTTGTAAAAAAAAAAAAAAAAAAAAAAACAAACCCTAGTTTTAAGGGCCTTTTCCAAATAGCATTATGAAATCAATTTTTTACCAGAATTCAATATTGAGAAAGAGAAAAATGATGTATATTGGTTTGAGTAATATAATAGTAAATTATGATCATGATAGTACCAGTTATGATGAAAGTTTAAACAAATAAAACTAACACATTAATCACTGTGAAATGGATATTTATTCTAATACTTGCTATTATGAATTAAAATCATCTCATAATAAATTTTGTTAAGTTTAGACTTAATTGGCCACATGCTTCTAAGTCAATAAGACAGATATTTTAATGTACTACTGAGTAGCATATATGAAAAACAACAGATTTTAAAAGAAAATGAATTAGCCAATGATGCAGAAACTTCTAGAAACTTTAAGGTATTGGGCAGGCCTACTAGTGGGTGTCTGTTACCAGTACTGGGTTGGGAAATTATGAAGGCAATGGGTAATTGTTCAATATGTTGGAATATGCAGGCTCTAAATGAGAGACCCCCTCCCAACACATACATACACACACACACACACACACACACACACACACACACACACACACAGGAGAGAAAAGAATGTAAGAGCCACAGGTTGTACATACGTGCTGTAAAAAAAAAAAAAAAAGTCTTCTGAGTATGACATACCCATCGCATTTATAAACTCAAAGCATTTGTGATTATCTCCTCAAGACCTACACATGATTGAGCTTCTCATCATACCACCATAGATGCAGGAGGGGGGCCCATGAAGATACTCCTGTCCCTGAGGGCTTATGGGAAATTAACAATTGTTGGGGAGGGGTAACATTTTCTTCAATGGTATAATCACTGATAAGTTGCCCTTGTTCCAGTAAATAATTTTCCTTCCATGCTTAAGCAAGAAATTCTAAGCTCAGTGGGTCACACACAAAGGAAAATTGTAAGAGGGTAACTTGTTGAGAAAAAAGCTTCCAGTGGGAAAAGGAAGGGAAAATGAGAGAGTGAAAATTATTGTACTATATTACATTAGCATATGCAACTGTCATGCTATTGCATCAAAATTCTCTAGTATCTCTTTACACTTTTCAACTTGGCTTACTAAACCCCAGGATCCCAGAGGATACTAGTTTTAGAAGAGGAGCTAGCTTGTTAAGTTAGGGCAACATTACAGCCCCTTTCCTTGAAGTACTTTGCTACAGTTCATAAACAGTTTTTCTCTAACTCTATGTCTTTATACCAACAGTATTTCCCAGAGTTTTTCTGTGATATGATTTGAATCTTTTTGTCTTTAGATTCCCTACATTTTGTTTATCTCTACTAAATAATCTAGTTAGATTTTTAACTCTAATTTTGAAGACCTTCAGCTAATTTCTTGATACTCATTTATGAATATTTATGAAACTATTGCTAATATTCATGTTCATGACTAACATTTACTGCTATTGGAGATGATAGTGGGAATGCAGCACACTCAATCACAACAAAGAGATGCCAAATGCAGTACTATCCAGCCACACCACCCAAATTCCCAGAGTTTTTGTTTATCATAATCAGTTTCCAAATTGTGGAGTTTAAAGTCAAAGGATCATGGCACTTGTGCAGTCTTCATTTTTTACCCAACACCTTCAAGACCTTCCTTAGTTAGACAGTTAGTGATGTTGTGAATGCAAACCAAATTCATCCCAATTAATTATTCATTGCTGTAAAATCACTCCTGACTTTAAATACATGAGTAAATCACTACAACATAGGAAAAGTAATTTACTGAATAGAATGCCCTGAGTGAAGTATATGTAATGTATTATTCCTTTTAATCATATTTAAGTATTTGTTTACACTTCATGAAAATGTTACTATTAATACCTAATGCCTATAAATTTTAAATATTTCTAGTCCCTTTTGTCCATTTCACAGAAGTTCTTTTTTTTAATTCAAGTCCTCTACTCATCTAGAAACTAGAACATTTTTTTTGCTATTTTGTATTAAGAATTTTTTTATTCATTTTACATACCAGCCACAGATCTCCCTCTTATCCTTCCTTCCACTCCCCAGTCCCACCTCCTCTAGAAAGGTAAGTCCTCTCATAGGGAGTCAGCAAAGGCTGGTACATTCAGGTGAGGCAGGTCCAAGTTCCTCTCCCTGCATCAAGGCTGTGCAAGGTGTCCTACCATAGGTAATGGGCTCCAAAAAGTCAGTTCATGCACTAAGGATAGATCCTGTTCCCACTGCCTCTTAAGGGCTTAATGGAAATATCTGCAACAGATATTCAGAGTACCAGAAGATCTTTGCAAAATGTTAGTTTGCATTTAATTTAAAAATTCACTTTTAAATTATTTTTTCTAGAGTTAACGTTTTTTAATTCTGAATGTTCGACAGTGAATTTCCAAAAATGTCTGTCACTCACTTCAATGATTATGATATACTTACAAATAAATCAGTGTTGAATCCATAGACTCAAATTATTTATTGTAAAAAAACAAACATGGCAACATGCTTTCTATTCCTTTCCAATTAATGCAATTGATCTAAACACTTTTAAATTATTTTCCAGCAGTATCTTAATATATTGCTTTGTAAAATATGTGCTATACAGATTAGAGTTTTAGGAGTTTTGGTAATAAGGTAGGTACAGGTCAGGTTGAATTTTGGCTAACAAACATGCAGAAAGGTAATTAGGTTCAGCAATTCTTTAAGGGCAGACATGAGGAAATTTTTCACAAACTCATTTTCTAGAAGAGGAAAATAAGAAGGGTGAAATTCCAAGGGGATAAAATGTTCTGAACTCCTAAGATCCTTCTATCTGCTGCCACGAGTTCTCCTTTAGATGGTCAGGAAAGTGTCACAATGACATTCCTAGGATTTCATCTTTCCTTTGGAGAATCCATAATTCATTGATATGGTCTTTGAACTATTTCATCATGCATTCCCCACAAAGTCTCCAAATACCAGGCTGCTTGGAAGTGTATAAAATGTTACAAGCAATGTCATAATGAATGTTTCTAGCTGTTTTTCATTTCAGCACTCTGTATATTCCTCAACTTGCTTATGATTTTGTTTTGCAAAAAATTCAATATAACCATAAATATTTATCATATTAAGAATTTTGCCTACTAGAGTACATATTTCACACTATCTTAAAATTATATTCTAAGTTTCTACATTGCTTTAGACTCTATGTAGGTCATTTCTCTAACTTTAAACAAACGAAAGTGCTGCTTTCAAAGCCAAACAATTCATCTGTTAAAGTTGGCACACTCGTAAACCACAAAGAAGATAACAGATAACCATCTGTATGGGAGCTCTTTGCTGTAAGGTTTTGGAAAAATGTTTGTAGCTGTGTTTTACAAACTGCCAAGTGTCTTAAGGAGCTTTTAGCCATCCCCACACCCTGTAATCACCATAGGTACATTCCTTTGGGCACATATTTTTAAGTAGTCCTTTGAAGTTGTGGTTGGTATTGAGGTTGGTGATAATGGAGATGACTGATTATTTGAAGGAAGGAAGAAATGATTTTGCTCCATTTACTGCTAGAAGTGCAAGAAATGTTTTCTTGAAACTCTGAAATTTTCAATATTTCACTGCAACTTACAGAGAGAGGAATTTGAGTTTGTTTTTTATTGTAGATAAGCATATTTATCTTTGCCTGATGGTGTGGCCTGACCATCCTTAGTCTACACATAGTAGAGAAACCTGTCTTCAACTTTCACTTTGAGAAGAAGTAACAAAATAGCAAATTCGTGTTCCCAGCTAAGTCAGCACCAAGTTTATTTCCTTCATGGCATTCATTATAATCAGAAATTATATCACATTTATATTAAGATAGACATATTTGTTCAGGATCATCTATGAGAAGAAACTAAGTTATGGCCCTTTTCTGCCTTTTTACTATCATACTCAATCAAGTCTATACTTATAGTTTAGATTTTCACTTGTATCTTGTCTCAAGTCAAGAAAATTCTGGCAGTGATGATAAGGTCTATGCATAAGCCTCCTTCCAAATTAGATAATGCTAAGTTATTTTCTTTTACTTGAAAAGAAATGCACAGGCTTGGGAACTGTGAAGCTAGAACATGACTTCTGTATTTGTATGACCGCTCAAGCATAGGACCTACCCCTACCTATTATGATTGCTAATCTCATCATGAGACATTTTAATAGAACATACAATTGGACCACTCATCATAATCCTAACAATATCTTTAATATCGTCCTTTTATTCAGCTTTGCAAATTAAATTTAATAGTTTTCAGATTTTCAAAATACAAGTTGCTTAAAAATAAACAAACTGCTCTACAATAGAGGTATCAACAAGTGAGCTGTGAAAATAGAAAAAGTTGTAACAATTGGGAAGGTTTGATTACATGGGATGTCTTAGTAAGTACTCTTGTTGTCTAGCTGTAGATCAAAGGAACTCAAACTAAGAACTGTGGTGTTTTAATTAGAATTTTTCACATGAAATAACAGAAATTGTTCTTATATGGCTTAAGAAGAATAATAGAGCTATCATCCTTATATTCAGTCAATAGGATTGCCCTGTTGCACAGACCAGCCTAAGGCAACAACCATTTGTTGAGTAAGAAATTACAAAACAATTATTTTTAAGACCATGAAGCTTCCAGTTGTATTCTACTTGTAAACTACATTTAAACTATGCCACCAGTTCAGAGATCCATGCTCCTGCAGGATGTATGTCACGAGCATTGAAGGATGTGATTTCTTAGGTGTGGGATAAAGAAGAGTTCCAGGAAATCCTGAGTTATCAACATCTGCCATGTTGTGAAAATGTGGTTCTACAGCCTGGTAAGACAGCTCAGCTGTGATACTCACTTCCTAAGGACATGAGTTCTAATCCCCCATACCCATGTATAAAAATGAAGCATAACTATATGGGAACCTGTAATCCCTGTACTGTGTGGTGCAAAGACAAGAGGATCACTGTGGTTTGCTGGCCATGATCCTATCTCGAGGTTTAGTGAGAGACCCTGTTGCAAGGCAGTAAAGTTGAGAGTGCTACAAGACAATCATCATCATCTCCTGACCTCTAAGCATGCCTATATGGCCATACACTCGCATATGTACATTCAGTGCTCATATGTCACAAACACAACATGCATATAACATACATATGCATATGCACAAGCATGCATATACACAAGCATACATATGTACATGCACACACACACACACACACACACACGCACACATATCACACACAAGCACTCTACTGCGTGGAAACTTAGGTTACATAAACTTTTTAGGTTTAGACTTCTTGATAAAAATGAAGAATATAATGGCTACTTTCAATACTTGGGGTGAACATCAAAATAAATGGTTTGAGAAACATAGAACTCCAGTAAGGTTAATATTTTGATGAGCATGTTCATACTAGTTTTAACAAGTCCGAAATATTGTGGCAATACAGATAAGTTGAAGTGGCATTAACACAATACATGTTTTCCAAATTTAGATTTCTGGTGAATCTCTGAAAAGTCTTCACGTAATGTATCAGTATTACTATGTCTTGGCTGAAGTCTGTTCAATCATGGATTGAAGGACCACTGCTGTCTACCTGCTGTCTTCTGGAAAACCTATAAGAAGAAAAGTAAACCAAAGTTCCCATTTAGTTGCTCTTGGTCAAGTGCTTTGGGCTTCTGGAACTCTGAGGTAATCAGTTAGTACATTAGTATAACAAGTGGCCATTATTTGAGTTCAGATTTATCGTAGTATTTTGTGATTCTCTCTCTCATCATTTCTTTCACTAGAAAGAGGATTGCCATTCCTCAAGAAGATGACCAATGGGACATCTTTACACATTTTAATTGATATGGCTTAATATGTCTTGAAATGATGCTATGATATGCCCAGTCAATGGTGGAAAAATGTATTTCAAATACATGGTGTCTCCTTTCAGAGGCAGGATTATACATGTTTCTGCCAACATCTCATCCATTGTACTTCATAGGGATTGAATGAACAAAAGACTTTTTTTTTCCTTTCTTGAAAGTGATATCTACAAAGTTCTCAATCCTTATGAGAAATAACATAGATGAAATAATTAATAGGTGATAAAAGAATGCAAAAATGTGATTGGACACAGAAGTAGATGAATAGAGAAATCAGAATTAGTTTTCGTGTTTTGAAGACTATGAGCTGCAGGAGAGAATCTCTAGATGAGACACCACCAGAGAAGTTAGCAAGCTAACATACCGAATGCAGGTATGAAAACATGACTGTACTGTTGGTGATGAAACTTGATGAAAAGGTGTGTGTACCAGGCAAGGAGTGAAAATGTTAAGGACTGTGTAAGACTGAGGTACGTGCACTGAGGTGAGTGAGGTTTCAGCACCCTAAAGGTACTGGGATGCAAGAATTCCAGACAACAACCAGGAGAAAGAAATGTAAGTCTTAAAATATGATTAGAAAAAAAGAGAGAACTGAAGCTTGAGATGAGGTTCAGTTGTTAAGAGCACTTGCTGCTCTTTCAGGGGACCCAACTTTGATTCCCAACAATACATGGTCACACACAAACATCTGTAACTCCAGTCTCAGGGGGTCTGATACCTTTCATTTTGGCCTCTTCACATTTTAGGAACTATGGAGAATGGTACACAGATGTATGTCCAGGAGAAACACGCATATACGTGTAATAAAATATTTTTTTTTTTTTTGGTTTTTTCGAGACAGGGTTTCTCTGTGTAGCTTTGCGCCTTTCCTGGAACTCGCTTTGGAGACCAGGCTGGCCTCGAACTCACAGAGATCCACCTGCCTCTGCCTCCCGAGTGCTGGGATTAAAGGCGTGCGCCACCACTGCCCGGCAAAATAATTTAAATTAAAAAAAAGAAGGGAGAACTTTTGCTATCAAAACTGCCTAAGAAACAAGAACAAAAGGCTCATCTTTCCCAGGAAAAGTACGATTTGTAAACGAGTAAGAATACGCTTCAAATTTTCAGAACCCAAAAGGATGCCAATTAACCAACAAGATTTCAAAACATGTTTCTTTTCTTATCTTCAAAATTAAAAAGAAAAAAATCTTTGCAAAGCTGGGCATGTGTGGTAGTGAAAGACTGTAATACCAGAACTTGGGCAAAGGAAGCAGGAAGATTACAAGCTCAAAGCCAGACCCAGATACATGGTTTGAGGCCAGTGTATAGGCTACATTAAGTTATCTCAACTAAATAAATGAATGAATGAATGAATGAATAAGTACCATATATGTAAGTATATATATTTTATATATATATAGTTATATTTAGTATATACAATATATTTATACCATATTCATATATGATTATATGTTTTATATATAAATATATAAAATATAGTATACACATATGTTTATATATGGTATAAGGGATTAATGTTGACTATTTTTCCATAATATTTAAATGGATGTCCAAGTTCCTCTTTAATGTAGAATATATTCAAACTTTAGACAGTCACCTATGAGAAGAACAGGTAAGTCTCACACAATGGCTGAGTGACAAATTAAGACAAAAAGAATTTGCTTGAGGTTGTCAAGCAAACAGAGAAAACAGCTGTTGGTAGTGTTCTCATGTTTGAGCCTACATAGACATGTGTTTTTTTTGGCTTTTGTCTATCATAGAGTTACTATTAGACAGAATCTGATTGGACCTGGCAGGCTTCCAGCTGTGCCGCCAGCACATTGCTTGTCACAAAGAGTAAATCTCTTGCAAACTCAAGGAAGTAAACAGTTTCAATTTGTTTTATCATGGTTTTTGATATAAAACCAAGAATTCTTGGGTATTGCTTGTCATAAATCTTTCTGAAGTAGTGATAAGTCTCCCTTTGGAATGGAGGCATTGTAAACTGTGACATGCCTTTGCTGACAGAGGAGATTTTTCATACAAACCAGTTATTGTGCACATACAGAACAATACCAGGTCATGAGAGGTTTGTAACTCAAAGCCTTATTCATTTATATGATAGTTCTCTGTTACAGAGAAGCTCTATTGTGTTTATGCTAATTAAAAATTCCTTCCATTTGGAGGGGAAAAAACCTAAAGGAATGCGTTTTTCAACAACAACAAAATATAATTACTCCCACAGTTTATCAATGTACTTTTATTGTTAATAGATGAATCACTGCCACAATTAACAGGTTTTTCACATCCAAACAAGAGGAGTTTTCTCAGAAGGAAAATTCTAGAATTTCAACAATATCAATAATAAAAGTATGAGAAAACAAATGGAGAGTGTGCAAGAAAAGCAAGGGAAAACCAAACCAAACAAGTAAAACAAGAAAGCATTGAGTCTGCCTGTGTGCCCATCACGAGGAAGAGTCTACCAGCCCAGAAAAGTGATTTCTGACTAGAGAAAAGGTTCCACAGTGACACCTCAAGTCCCAACACTGATAGTCACCTAAGGATCTGGAACTGGTTAGGTAGTAACAGGACATTTCAGATACCATGACTTATGCTGTTCTCAACCAACTGTTAGCATATTTTAGTTACACCATTTGTGAAGCACAATACTATTTTGAAATGCAAGACATCACTGTTCTCACTGTGTAAATGAACACTGATGTTATGTTACAGCAAAACAATCTTACAAAAGCCAAACATAATACAAGCATCAATGTTGAACAGTCTTATTTCCCTGTGGAGTTTGAATATCAGAGAAAAATAAAGAAGAAAATTACTTTCAAAGTCAGAGTACATGACAAACTGTTAAGAGATTGTATGCTCACCTATCTACTCAGTGAAAGAATATCTTCTAGATCAATGTGGTTAAAAATAAGGTCATCTAATAGTCACAAGAAGATGCTATTACAATGCAAATGATTTAAATTCAGGTTCTAGGAAGAGTCAAAGTCTGTATTTCTAACACACTTCCTGACCACACCTATTGTTCTGTGAACAAAATCATATGAAAGAATTACATTCTATTGTCAACACTTTCCATGACATGGAGTTCATTACTTCAAGAGGAAACCATTCCAGCTGGTTTTATGCTTTAATCAAAATTTTCTGCTTAATGATTTCCACCATTGATCCTGATACTCAGTCTCAAGAATCAAGTTTGGAGATCTCATTTCTCTTTGACCTAAAACACAACTTGAGAAATGTACCTTAAATTTTCTCTCCTAGAAAACTGTATTCCCAATTTGTCTGTTATTCTTTTTTTTCTCTAAACTAGTATTTCAACACAGGAAGCTGTGTGAACTTTTCCTGGGGAGATGTGAACTGATGTCTATTCATCTCAAGCAGGGCAATGGTGATGAACTGAAGAAATGATTCTGCCCAAACCTAGCCTGGTGAACCAGTGAAGTTCTTGAGGTTGTTAGCTGGAGTGTGTGTGATTCAAAGGCATGTATATTTGAGTAACAGATACGCTGATTAGAGTATGGGCAGTTCATGAAACCCGCCTTCCTATTACTCCCTGCTTGACTTCTCACAGCTCCATGGGTTTGTTCCATCTCATCTTCAGGCTCACAGCCTCATTTTGTCCTTTTCCTATCGTCTCTCTCACACTGAAGCCTCAGACTTCTTAAGACTGTCAAACTTTACAATCTTCTTGTGCTGTTTCTTAAAATTGCTTCTCTTCAAGCCTTGAGATTCTGGCCACTGGTTCAACAGGAACATTTCCTGGTCCTCTGAGCTACACAGAAAACCTAATTAGCTGCTGTGTGGCCATCATGTCCTTCTGATGTTGTTTTTCTTTAAAAACAGTTACACCTTTCTTATACAATTCTTTGAAAGGTTTGTGCAATGTATCTCTAATGCCTCCAGCAGGGTCCACATTTCCTTCCACAATTTTATCCCTGGGAATTTCTCAATCACTATATCCTTCTCTCCTTTCTGGATAAAAGTGCATGCCTAAGGGGGAAAATTACTTTTAACTGATTGATTCTTTAGAAAGGCAAATGATTCAGATTTCATTGTTGATCTTGTATTTGATTCCCTATAGCAACAGACTCAATTCTTGAAGTCCCCAACCTTCTCAGTGAGCATAAATTTTTACAGATGAACAAATGATCTCACAGACTGTCCGCTGAAATTATCACACCCACGTGGTGTGTGCTCTCTCAGTCCCTAGGTTCCCTCCAGGCTCTCTATTTTCACGGACCTTTCCTTTCCTAACACAGCCTCTTGGAAGATGCTCGCTTCTATAAATGCCTCCCACACATAAAAATCTCAAGTGTCTATGTACTTCCAACTAGCATCTTCCTGCCTAAAATGATGTTTTATCTGTTATACACTTTGCATTTTATTTTCAGTGTCTCTGCTAAATTCATATAAACATGCCAAGTCTTTTATGGTTTAACATAATCTTTGTGGAATTTATTGATAGTTACCTAATTCCCACAACTTAGAATAAAACAGCTCGTAAGCACCACTTTGGAGCAGCAGTGACAGGGCTCGTTACTGTCCTTGCCCGTGTTTCTTGTCTGAAGTTGCATTGTCTGAGAAGGAGGTCTTAGTTTTCCCTTTTGAACAATGCATATCAAGTCACCTTTTGCCTTTAGCAGATAAATTTAATTGCCGTTTAACAGCAGATCATAGTCATTGTGTAAAAGCATCAATGTGTAAAATATCCAGAAAATGAAGGACAGTTGAAATTTTGCCAAGAGAAAGAAATGGAAAAAAATGAAAAAGAAATGAAGTAAAGGAGGGAGGCATGGAGAGCAAAGGGTAGAATAGCAGGATGACGTGACTGGAAGAGGGTGAGAATGAGGGAAGTTAAAAAGACAGTCAACAATTCTCGCTCATATAAACCCTCCTCTTTCTCGATAATTGGACTCCCAGAGCTCCACCCGGGGCCTAGCCAGTGGATCTCTGCATCTAGATCCCTCAGTCATTGGATGGGGTTTCTAGCACGACAATTAGGGTGTTTGGCCATCCTATCAACAGAGTAGGTCAGTTCGGGCTGTATCTCGACCATTGCCAGCAGTCTGTTGTGGGGGAATCTTTGTGGATTTCTGTGGGCCTCTCTAGCACTTTGCTTCTTCCTTTTCTCATGTGGTCTTCATTTACCATGGTCTCCTGTGCCTTGTTCTCCCTCTCTGTTCTTGATCCAGCTGGGATCTCCCATTCCCTCAAGCTCTCTTTCTCTCGTCCTTGCCCTTCATTACCCCCACTCATGTCCAGATTGTTCATGTAGATCTCATCCATTTCTCTGTCATTGGGAGATTCCCCATGTCTTTCTTGGGGTCCTGTTTTCCAGGTAGCCTCCCTGGTGATGTGAGTAGCAGTCCAGTCATCCTTGTTCCACATCTAGTATCCTCCTATGAGTGAGTACATACCATGTTTGTCTTTCTGAGTCTGGGTTACCTCACTCAGGATGATTTTTTCTAGATTCATCCATTTGCCTGCAAACCTCATGATGTCATTGTTTTTTCTCTGCTGAGTAGTATTCCATTGTGTATATGTACCACATTTTATTTATCCATTCTTCAGTTGAAGGGCATCTAGGTTATTTCCAGGTTCTGGCTATTACAAACAATGCTGATATGAACATAGCTGAACAAGTGCTCTTGTGGTGTGGTTGAGCATTCCTTGGGTATATGCCCAAGAGTGGTATAGCTGGATCTTGGGGGAGATTGATTCCCAATTTTCTAAGAAAGCACCATATTGATTTCCAAAGTGGTTGTACAAGCTTGCATAAAGCACAGGGACAAATAACCAAACGAATGGAAACACATGAACTATGAACCAATGGCTGAGGGGCCCCCAACTGGATCAGGCCCTCTGAATGGTTGAGACTGTTGATTGGCTTGATCTGTCTGGGAGGCATCCAGGCAGTGGGACCAGGTCCTGTGCTCATTGCATGAGTTGGTTGTTTGAAACCTGGGGCTTATGCAAGGTCGTTTGGCTTGGCCTGGGAGGAGGGGCCTGGACCTGCCTGGACTGAGTCTACCAGGTTGATCTCAGTCCTTGAGGGAGGCTTTGCCCTGGAGGAGGTGGGAATGGGGGTAGTCTGGGGGGAAGGGGAGGGTGGCGGGAGGGGGGAGAACAAGGAATCCGTGGCTGATATGTAGAACTGAATTGTATTGTAAAAAAAAAAAAAAAAAAAAAAAAAGAAGACAGTCAAGAAGCCTTAGATAGGGCTCAGATGCAGGGTGTTTGTCTCCAATCCAAGTGGCTGAGTTCAAGCTTCTGGGACTCACGTAATGGAAGGAAAGAACCCCCATATGATGAAATGAGAGAACCAACTCCTACAAGTTGTCCCCTGACCAACACATGAATGCAGTGACATGCATGTGATCCACAAACATAAATTAATGTAGGATTTTTTTTTAAACAAGACAAACCCAGATTAAGAATTTGACTGATTTCTTTCCTTGCATTTCTTACTGAGAGGCTTCAAATCCAGACATCCTGATAAATTTTATAGATCTATAATTAGGAAGTTACAGATTATGATAAATTAGATAACATATAAATATGGATAGAGGTGATTTGCTAACATTTTTCTGCAAACTTTCTTTCATCTTAATCTTATTTTTTAGATTTTTAAATAATATATTTTGATCATATTCTCTCCGCCAATTCCTCCCAGATCCCCCACCCACCCATCAAACTTTGTGTTCTTTCTCTCTTAAAACAAAAACAAAACCATGCATGCGCGCGCGCGCGCACGTGCGCGCCCCCCCCCCCCCCAGGACACATTTTGTATTATTCAACTATTCCAGAACATGCAGCCTACCCTGGAGTGTGGTTGATATACCCAGCGTTGCTCCAATGAAGAAAACAGATTTTCCCTTTCCTAGCAGCTATCAGTTGCAAATAGCTTCTTGGTTGGGGTGGGACTTTTTATCCACTTTCCCTTGTCCGTCCTAGAACTTGTCTGGCTTGAACCCTGTACATTTTTTAATCAAGCTGTTGTGAATGGCAGCAGAGTAGGGAGAAGGAGCTCTTTTAAAACTGTTCTCTTGTGAAACACCTTTGGAGTTGAGTCAGCTTCTCTGTTTCCCAAAAGCAGGAATGGCATTGTTCTCTACTTCTTGTCTTGAAAACTTCATGTAGTCCATTAAGAAAAATGCTGTGCTTGTTCTTCTAGTGCTATTAACAGAAAAAATAATTTGTATTTATTGTTATTATTATTATTATTATCAATTTCCTTAGTTCATTTTCTATTGTTTACCTCAGTTTCAGGCTGAACACATCTCATATCTGACTCTGTTTCGTTAATGGAGATGATTATCTAAATCTATCCAACTTTTCCTGGGTATGCAGTGGTAGTCAGGAGATTCTGTATATTTTTAGAATTATCTACTTTTACCATCATAAATAATACGCACATGCATGTAGGCATTCATGTATATGTATTCACATGCCCATGGCAAAGTACATCCTGATAGGATAATAGTGAGGACTGAATCATTTCAGCATTCTCTGAAAAAGGGGAAGGGAACTTCCCTTGTAGTTTGATTGATGTTCACCCACCAATGTACTGGTTTACCTAAGTGTGAACTGAGAAAATAGCTCTTCAGCTAATTCTTCAGATATAAATGCATGATTGGCCCAAAGCTAACCTCAAAAAGCTACAGTTACTGAATCTTATTAATTATAGAAGATCCTGTGAATCTAGCCCACTCTCAAGGAAGTGTGGACACCTGCCTCACAGGAAGTGGGATCAGAATAAGCCTTGTCACATGCTATCTATAACACAAATCATCTGATCACTTACCAGAAGTCTTTGTACACTCACTAGATTGTTTGTTTGTTTGTTTTTGTTTTTGTTTTTTGAGACAGGGTTTCTCTGTGTAGTTTTGCACCTTTCCTGGAACTCACTCTGTAGCCCAGGCTGGCCTCAAACTCATAGAGATATGCCTGCCTCTGCCTCCTGAGTGCTGGGATTAAAGGCATGTGCCACCACTGACTGGCCACTCACTAGATTTTTAAATGTGCCTTTCATTTGTAATTGATTCTTGAGGAGACTATTCAAAGCTGTATGCCCTACTGAAAACGGACAGTGCCACTCTACCCAACAGAGCATATGAATTCTGAATCTCATAGCAGCGTAGACTATTATCAATATATCAGTGAATCCTGGCAAATACGTTAGTAATTTCCGCAGAATATGGCAATTTGAATGCACAAATCCAATGACATGTCTAGAGAACAATACTAGGCTTTCAATAAAATAATTAAAAGGTCAAGTCAATTGTTTTTACCTACAGAAGCAGCAATGTGTCAGATGGATATTGTTTTGAAGGTTGTTGGTATGTAGTCTTCTCCAATTCCTTCCCCATTTATATCTAGCCACTATTAACCCTTTCTATAAAGATAATTGTTTTCTTTGTGTATTGCATATTTAAGATGGCTTCATAGACATAAGACTGCAATACATGTGGTATATATTTATGATTCATAAATTTGCCTTGGTTTCTCAATGTACTCTACATGAATCCCTCCTGGTCTAGAGTTGTTCAGCTCTTAGCTGACCTCTGATATATATCCAGTAAAAGAAAAAGAAGCCATGAATTTGAAAGAGAGCAAAGGGATGTATGGGAGGAGTTAGAGGGAGAAAGGGAAAAGGGGGGTGATGTAATTATAATTTCAAATATATATATTTTAAAAAGTCATAGCCATCATCTGGAAATGCATATATTATCCACCACTTACAGAGTCCAAAAGTACATGTTGCTAGGTAATAAACAGCTGTTAGTGAAAACAAAATCATTGGAATGATACCTTTTAAATATGATCAGTTAAAACTAATTTTATTGCTAAGCAACCACTATGTTAGATTTTTACCTTGGAGGCTTCATATGTTTTTTCAGATTAAAAACTAAAGACAGTAAATGAAAACTGCATTTTGGTTCATTCTCTTTGAGGTTCATGTCATTCTATAAAACTTTTTACATGTATGAAACTATGTTAACTATGAGTTTGCATTTTTATCTAGAATATTATTAATCTATTTAAAATTAAAAATAGATTATTCTCTCATACAATGTATCCTGACCACAGTTTCCCCTCTCTCCATTCTTCCCAGCTTCCCACTCCCCATCTTTACCCAAGATCCACTTCCCCTTCATTCCCTTCAGAAAGAGCATGCCTCTAAGAGACAACAACCAATCAGGACAAAACAAGATACAATAAGCTTTGCCATAAAAAGACATACCTTGAATTTCAACTCAAATTTTTGAAGTAAAATGTACAAAAAGTATTAATGATTACTAGCCCACAATGCTGCACCTCATTTTCCATTTGAAGAACACCTAAGTTCCAGAGATCTTCTCTCTTTTCCTGGAGCATCATTTGCTGTCATGTCCCAGCCATTGTTAGCAATTATTTAAGCAGCCCAATCTTCCATCTTATCCCTAAAAAATGTGTTCATTTACAAAACACAATGGCAAAAGCCCCAACATTTATCTCATAAAATTCTGATAAAGAAAATTAAGAATGAGACAGATTAATTTGTCATCTCGTGAATAAGCTATAGACATCTATGAGATTAAATAATTCAAAGAAATGCCAATGTTTAGTGATTTATTACTTTCCCTAGGTGATTGCAGAAATTTACCACACATCAACTATAATGAAACAGTGTAAATACGTTCATTCACAGTTACAGAGAGAAAAAGTCAAATAGCTGAAGCCTTGGTGGAGGTCCTAATCCATCTAGGACCACTTCTTTCCGTGTCAGGTAATCCTAAGAGTTCATGACTTGAAGAGGACCACAGGCTTGGCTCTGTCTCCACACCCTTCACTTCTGTGTGGCCCCTGTCTCCTCTATAAGGTTCCTTTGCTTTTTGTTTTTTGTTTTTTGTTTTTGTTTTTGTTTTTTGTTTTTGTTTTTTGTTTTTTTGATTTTTCGAGACAGGGTTTCTCTGGATCTCGCTCTGTAGACCAGGCTGTCCTCGAACTCACAAAGATCCGCCTGGCTCTGCCTCCTGAGTGCTGGGATTAAAGGCATGCACCACCACCACCACCGCCCGGCTCCCCGACCCCCCCACCCCGAGCTGAGGACCAAACCCAGGGCCTTACACTTGCTAGGCAAATACTCTACCACTGAGCTAAATCCCCAACCCCTATAAGTTTCTTACAATGAGCAATTGTTTAAAGGACCCACAATCGTCTCTTATACTAAATCTTTAACTTACTCATACTTTCAATGCCACCTTTCCCAAATTAGTTAATATTCACAAGCTACAGAGACTGGGCCATGGGGCTATCCTTTCCTGCTCCACCTTCAGCCTCTTACTATCTAAATGAGAAGTTTAAGTTGGTAATGTGAATGGGAATGTTCACATGTTAATATGTCTACATCTTTAAACTAAGATTCCAGAATCCAGCCCCACAATTCTGCCAACTCTATTTTCCTGAGATTGTTACTTCTTTCGGAACAAGCCTTGAGAATTATAAATCTTAAAACCTATGACTCTATTATACCTAAATAGAAAACAATATCTCCTTCTTGTTAAACACTGAGCACACATCTGAGATGTTGTAGGAGGTTTCTATATTCTTAGCATGCTTGGGAAACTGGAGGAATGGGTGGAAGGTAGCTCATGATACTGACAGAGGGCGTAACTGTGAGGACATCTCTAGAGAAACCTGTAAAAATTACTGTTAGAATTTTATTGCACAGAACATCATTATTTATGGCTTTGTACACTGGAATAACGAAAGCCATTTAAGACCTCAAGTTCTTCATCCCAGGCTTGGCTCTAAGCTCGCTGTACCAGAGCACAAAGGCAGCCTAGGTCTCAGAGCTTTTTCTTCCCTAGAAAGGATAATGTAAGCTGTCTCACTTCCTTTTACATCATTTCTGTAAAGGGTAAGATATCCACAGATTCACATGGAAGAAATTAGACTTCCATTCTCATCCCGTTTGATGAAATTTTAGTAATTCCACTTTCCTTTATCAATTCTGTTTCCTAATTTCTTTTTAAATAGAGAAAAATGAGGAAGCCTGTTTATGAATGTAAGTGCCTAGCAACTTTGCTTGAAGACTTTGTCAGTTTTCTAAACACTTCAAATTGTACAGACAGATTTGAAAATACTGATTAGTTTATTTAAACCTGTCAGTCAACTGAACTAAAGTTAGCTTGGAGGCAAAGCATTTTCCTTGCAAGCATGAGGTTCTGGGTTCCATTTCCAGCACTGAAAGCAAAGAATTAATTGAAAAATAAATATAAACCCTTCCCATCCTACCCACTTTTTGTCTTCCCAGAAAAGTGACTTTGATGACTAAACAAAAGTTCAAGTTTGTGCTCCATGACATCAAATGTCACTCTATAAACATATCCATCTTTTGTACCTACTTTTTTTTTTATAAATATTTTTATTTTATAATTAATTTAATTTTACATATCAGCCACGGATTCCCCTGTCTTCCCTCCTCCCACCCCCTAGCCTTCCCCCCCAATGCACCCCCCCCATTTCAACCTCCTCCAAGGCAAGGTCTCCCATGGGGAGTCAGTCCAGCCTGGTAGATTCAGTTGAGGCAGGTCCAGTCTCTTCCTCCTACACCAAGGCTGAGCAAAGTGTCTCAGCATAGGCCCCAGGCTCCAAAAAGCCAGCCCATGCACCAAGGACAGGTCCCGGTCCTACTGCCTGGGGGCCTCCCAAACAGTTCAAACTAATCTATTGTCTCACTTATCCAGAGGGCCTGGTCCAGATCTATGGGGGCTCCTCAGCTATTGGTTCACAGTTCATGTGTTTCTGCTAGTTTGACTATTTGTCCCTGTGTTTTTTCCAATCATGGTCTCGATATCTCTTTTTTTTTTTTTTTTTTTTTTTTGACTTCACAACGAGAAAATTTTATTTAGTAAATAGTCATTCAAATCACAGCACTCCAAGACTGAGTAAATTATTTTGCTAACTCAAAAATACAGGACCTTGCACATTTCACATTTTGACGTTTCACAGAATATCATGCATGGTGTTAGCTGGGTCTGATGGTCATAAATAGAGATTTTGGCTGATGTCTTCACCTAGTAAAATGTATTCACCTCAGAGGGTAGGAAATTGGTGTTTGCAACATCAGTGAAGCCCTGAGAGCCATAGCTTGTTATATTCACATTGTATCTGGATGGTCGATATCTCTTGCTCATATGATCCCTCCTCTCTCTTGCCTGGACTCCTGGAGCTCCACCTGGGGTTTGGCCGTGGATCTCTGTTTCTGCTTCCATCAGTCACTGGATGAGAGTTCTAGCACGACAGTTAGAGTGTTTGGCCATTTGATCACCAGAGTAGGTCAGCTCAGGCACTCTCTCAACCATTGCCAGTAGTCTATAGTGGAGGTATCTTTGTGGATTTCTGGGGACCTCTCTAGCACTCTGCTTCTTCCTATTCCCATGGCGTCTTTATTTATCATGGTATCTCTTTCCTTGTTCCTGACCCAGCTGGGACCTCCTGCTCCCCTAAGCTCTCTTTCCCCCGACCCCTTGCCCTCCATTACTCCCGCTCACACCCAGTTTGCTCATGTAGATCTCATCCATTTCTCTGTCTCTGGGAGATCCCCGTGTCTTTCTTAGGTTCCTCTTTACTAGGTAGCCTCCTACTTGCAATTGACCCTTTAAATCACACAGAGTTCTTTTCCATCTCACCAGAGCTCTGGGTGTTATAATTGATTCAGTGACTCACTATGGAAAATTCAGTCAACATCACATTTTGAGGATCTACTGTGTGAAAAACATTCTGCTGTGTTCCAGGAGAACAAGACCAGATTCTCTCTCTTCAAATGGCCATAAAGCATGTTGGGCAAAGCATTGATGAACAGATTGAACATGATACATTAAGATTGGTATGGTGAGGGTTGGAGAAATAGCTCAGTTGGTAAAGTGTTTGCTGCACAAGTGTGAGGACCTGAATTTGTTTCCCAGGACCCCTGTAAAAGCTGGCCATGGTGGTGAGTGTTTGTTTCCCAGAACTGGAGACAAAGAGACAGGAGGATCGCTGGGGCTTGTTGGTCAATAGGTCTAGTCAAATTGATGAACTCCACATTCAGGGTAAGACTCTGTGAAATAAAGCAGTAAATAATAGAGGAAGACACCATATAGTACCTGGTAGCCTCCAAAAGTACTCAAAAAATCACACAAACACATACACACAAAATAAAATATGAATTAATTAAATTATAAAAAATATTGATATTATGACCAAAGTAGGAACACAACACATTAGTGTGAGAATCCCAAATCAAGGCTTGGTCTTTGGTGTATCTTAGAGATCCTCCATGGAAGGAAGAGATACTACATCATGTAATTTATGTGAATTTTTTCTACTCAACCTATTACCTACTTTAAATAATTGCCTATACCCCTGAGGACTTCATTCCTATAGGAAGATATCAATCCTTGAAAAAGTTGATTTAATGACAGTGAGTATCTTATCTGAAAATTTCAGCTTCAAATAGAGCTTGGAAGACTGTAAGTGTGAAGAATGCTAGGTCTAGAGCTCACATATCTTCAGGATATAATGATTCTTTTAGTCCAGTTATTCTAGGTCCTCTCTGCAAGTGAATTAAATGACTGGTTCACATGATGAGAGAGTTGCAGCACTAGGAGACTTTGACTTCAGAGATGAAGAGGGACAGGCTGCCTTGGATCATTGTTCTCTCTTATGAGACTTGACTATACTTCCTCCACTTACCCCAAAATGACCTGAGAGAATCTCCCAATAATCAAATGTTATAGTCACTAAATGAATATGTAGTCAGTAAGATGATAAAGAATAATGTTGAAGTTAGTTTCTGTTAGGAATAGGGAGTCATTATATAAATTCCTCCTACTGGGTTGCCTTGTCCAGCCTTAGTATGAGGAAAAATGCTTAGTGTTCTTGCAACTTGATATGCCATGTTTGGCTGATATCCATAGGAGGCCTGCCTTTTTCTGAACTGAAACAGAAGAGGTGAGCAGAAAGAAGTGGGGGGACTGGAGAAAAGGTGGGAGGGGTAATTGAGGTCAGGATGTAAATAAACAAACAAACAAATAAATAAATGTTGCTATGTTTCCTGGAGGGCATTTTCCAAATTTATTAAACTTGAGAGTAAATAATTCAAAGACTGCCATGCTGGTGGAGCTATCTAGCAGAATCGATGCTGAAAAAGAATTCCTTTTGTTCCTCTCCAAATATGTTTCTTATCATATTGATAGTGTCAACTAACTTCAGATGAAAATCATACACTGAGTAAGTACTAACTGAAGTTTAGAAACTGCTTTAAGTGTTAAATTTCTGTTAAACTATCATCATATTGTTCACCCATCAACATCTACAGAGTGCTGATGAGAAACCTAAGAGACAGAAAACTTAAAAGAGTATCTGTAAGCCAAATTGTAAGGAAATGTACAAGTTCTAACTACAGTGGAGACTACAGGACACTTGGGTGTATGCTTTTCACCATGATACTAGTCTGCATCTCATTTTAACTGTTCTCTCTGTGCCTACTTTAGATGGTTCAAAGACACTGCTTATCTACATTTTGTAAAAGCAAAAAAAGCAAAAGGTAGTTATTTCAGCTTATGGAACTAAAAATGATACTCTCTCTCTCTCTCTCTCTCTCTCTCTCTCTCTCTCTCTCTCTCTGTGTGTGTGTGTGTGTGTGTGTGTGTGTGTGTGTGTGTGTGTGTGTGTACTGGGATAAAAGGTGAGGAGGCTTTCCTCTCAATCCATTTTTTTAAGTGACAGGTGTCCGAAGGGACCCTGATTGATTTTATCATAAATTGATCATTCCAATACATTTACATACTTTAATGTAACTTTTTACCCAATAGAAATCCTGCTGTAATTAATTTTCTAAAATTCTCAATAGCATGCATTTTGTCTTATAGTAAGGAAATAGAAATGAAATGATAAACTCTGGCCATGACTTTGTAAGCAAACAGTATTCTTAGTGAGTTTACAAGTGGCATGCGTTTGGGGCTGCCATTGCACTGAAGTTCTAACTAATGCAATAAGACAACAAAAGGAGATCAAGGGGATACAAATTGGAAAGGAAGAAGTCAAGCTTTCACTATTTGCAGATGACATGATAGTATACTTGAGCGACCCCAAAAATTCGACCAAGGAACTCATACAGCTTATAAACATCTTCAGCAATGTAGCAGGATACAAGTTTAACTCAAAAAAATCAGTAACCCTTCTATATACAAATGATAAACGGGCTGAGAAAGAAATCAGAGAAACATCACCCTTTACAATAGCCACAAACAATATAAAATACCTTGTGGTAACTCTAACTAAGCAAGTGAAAGACCTGTATGATAAGAACTTTAAGACTCTGAAGAAATAAATCAAAGAAGGTATCAGAAAATGGAAAGATCTCACATGCTCATGGATAGGTAGAATTAACATAGTAAAAATGGCAATCTTACCAAAAGCAATCTACAGATTCAATGTAATCCCCATCAAAATCCCAACAAAATTCTTCACAGTCTTGGAAAGAACAATACTTAACTTTATATGGAAAAACAAAAAACCTAGGATAGCAAAAAGAATCCTGTATAATAAAGCAAACTCTGGAGGCATCATGATCCCTGACCTCAAGCTCTACTATAGAGCTAGAATAATAAAAACAGCTTTGTACTGGCATAAAAACCGACATGTGGACCAATGGAATCAAAGACCCTGACATTAATCCACACACCTATGAACATATGATTTTCAACAAAGAAGCCAAAACTGTACCATGGAAAAAAGTAAGCATCTTCAACAAATGGTGCTGGCATAACTGGATGTCAACATGCGGAAGATTGCAAATAGATCCATATCTGTCACCATGCACATAACTAAAGTGCAAGTGGATCAAAGACCTCAACATAAATCCAGTTACACTGAACTTGACAGAAGAGAAAGCAGAAAGTAGTCTGGAACATATTGGCACAGGAGATCACTTCCTAAATATAACACCAGTAGCACAGACACTGAGAGTGACAATTAATCAATGGGACCTCCTGAAACTAAGAAGCTTTTGTAGAGCAAAGGACATGGTCAATAAGACAAAACGACAGCCTACAGAATGAGAAAAGATCTTCACCAACCCCACATCTGACAGAGGACTGATCTCCAAAATATATAAAGAACTCAAAAAGCTAGATTTCAAAAAGCTAGACTGAACAATTTAAAAATGGGCTACAGAGCTTAACAGGGAATTCCCAAAAGAAGAATCTCAAAAGGCTGGAAGACATTTAAGGAATTGCTCAACATCCTTAGTCATCAGGGATGTGCAAATCAAACCAACTCTGAGATACCATCTTACACCTGTCAGAATGGCTAAGATTAAAAACACTGAAGACAGCTTATGTTGGAGAGGATATGGAGCAAGGGGAATACTCCTCCACTGTTGGTGGGAATGCAAACTTGTACAGCCACTCTGGAAATCAGTATGGCGGTTTCTCAGAAAAATTGGGAATAAGTCTTCCTCAAGACCCAGCTATACCACTCTTGGGCATATACCCAAGGAATGCTCAATCTTACCACAAGGACACATGCTCAACTATGTTCATGTCAACATTATTCATAATAGCAAGAACCTGGAAATAACCTAGATGCCCCTCAACTGAAGAATGGATAAATAAAATGTGGCGTATATACACAATGGACTACTACTCAGGAGTAAAAAAAAAAAAACCAATAATATCACGAAATTTGCAGGCAAATGGATGGAACTAGAAAATATCATCTTGAGTGAGGTAACCCAAACTCAGAAGCACAAACATAGTATATACTCACTCATAAGAGGACACTAGATGTGAGGGAAGGGATGGCTAGACTGCAACCCATAGCTCCAAAGAGGCTAGATAACAGGAAAAGACCCTAGGATGGACACATGGATGACCCAGCGAAGGAGAAGTGAAAGAGATCTACATGAGTGGACTGGGAGTGGGGGTGGTGCCAGAGGGCGACGAGTGGGGGATGAGAACAGAGGGAAATGGAAGGATCAAGCTGTAACAGGGACAGAGTGAGAGGGCAGGAAGGAAGATACCATGATAGATGAGGACATCATGGGAATAGGATAGGCAGGGTGCTGGGGAGGCTCTCAGGAATCCACAAGGATGACACCACCTTAGTCTGCTGGCAGTGGTCCAGAGGTTACCTGGACTGGTCTACTCTGGTGACTGGTCTAGCAAAAAACCTAGCTGTCATCATAGAGCCTTTGTCCAGTGACTGATGGTAGCAGATGCATTGACCCACAGCCAGGCACCAGGCTGAGCTCTGGAAATCCAATTGATGAGAGAGAGGAGGGATTCTGCAGGCGAGGGATTGAGATCATGATGGGAGAACGTGCAGAGATGACCGGCCACACTAGTGGAAGCCCATGAACTGTGGACTGGTGGCTGTGGAGCCCCCAAGGGACTGGACTAGGCCCTCTGGATATAGAAGACGATTGTTTGGCTCAAACTGTTTGGGGGGCACCCAGGCAAGGGGATCGGGATCCGTCCCTGGCGCATGGGCAGGCTTCCGCAAATCCAGTGCCTATGGTGTGACACCTTGCACAGCCTTGGTACAGTGGGAAGGGGCCTGGACCTGCCTAGGCTCAATGTGCTGGGCTCTGCTGACTCCCCATGGGAGACCTTGATCTGGGGGATCTGGGGATGCGGGGTGGCTTGGGAGTGATGGCTGAGAGGTGGGTGGTGGGAGGAGGGAGAAGGGGGGATCTGTGGGTGGTATGTGGAGTCAGTAGAAAATTTCTTAATAAAGAGAAATTAAAAAAAAAAAAAGAAACCAGGCTGAGCAAGCCAAGGGGAGTAAGCTAGTAAACAGCACTTCTCCAGAGCCTTTGCCTCAACTACTGCCTCCAGGGTCCTACCCTGTTGGAGTTCTCTGCTGACCTCATTTGATTATGATATGCAATCATAAGCTAAATAAATGCTTTTCTTCCCCGCCCCCCCAAAAAAAATTCTAATGTATCACAAAGCTCATAGCACATAGTTCATAACCAGTCTCACAGCATATAGAGCCTGGAGCATGGAAGGAAAGTGATGTATTCTCTGTTGTTTTTCCAAATTCACTAGGTTTCTTTTTGCATCTCTTTATTAACCACAGATGAATTAAAGATTTCAAAATAGATGCAGAAACTCACTTCTGCCTACATGGAAACTGGCTGAAAGTTTGAGTAGCCACAAAGGCTCAGAAAGTGATAAGAATGCTAATGTAATGTGCACAGCACAAGATATCGCTTTACAGCACCATAGAGCTGGAGGAAATAATAAGTCCACAGGGAAATAAAATCATCGACACTAGTTTCCAATGTTTGATGCAAACATCCAAATACTCAAATGAAAATATAGAATTGTTGCCGGGCAACGGTGGCACATGCCTTTAATCCCAGCACTCAGGAGGCAGAGCCAGGTGGATCTCTGAAGTTCGAGGAGAGCCTGGTCTATAGAGTGAGATCCAGGACAGGGACCAAAATTATACAGAGGAAACCAAAGAGAGAGAGAGAGAGAGAGAGAGAGAGAGAGAGAGAGAGAGAGAGAGAGAGAGAGAGAGAGAGAAAGAAGAAGAAGAAGAAGAAGAAGAAGAAGAAGAAGAAGAAGAAGAAGAAGAAGAAGAAGAAGAAGAAGAAAATATTGAATTGTTCTGCTTTTGATAGAGCCAAAATCTTTGGAAAATAATTTTTCAAGTTCTAGAAATTATTAAACAAATACTTGCACTTATGTTAATTTCTCATAAGAAATGATTTGTAATCTTATATACATATTGCACCTTAAAAAATTATTTAGAAGAAATGAACATCCCAGGGTCCCTATTTCAAAATATGTTCTTTCGTTCAGAGGGAGAAAGTCATTGAGAGTGGCTATTCCACATAATTGTGATTACTAATCATCAGGAGAAAATTAGTCATTACCCAAGAGATGTGGCCTTTGAAAACAAAATTATTTGAGAGTAGAGTCATTTGAAGGAGACTTTAATTTTTGCCATCTACCACAATCTTCAACATAGAATACTTCATAAAACATCTTGATGAAGGTCTTAAACAACAAATGAACTGGTGTTTTCCTTCATCTTTGTGAAATGCAAGTAAAAATGTTATTGGCAAAATTTAATCACTAGCTTACAACAATAAAACATGTGTTTTTATCTAGCTTAAAAGTTGGTTTAGTTTTATTTATTAAAAGAAGTTCCTTTCTTTCAATAGAAGAGTCTCCTTACATGTTACTAGTGTGTCTGAAACTCAATTTATTATCAGTTGGAGCCTGTCTTTGGAGGACTCAAAGGATTTAAAAATTCACGGGGAGGGCGGAAAAAAAAAATTCACTAGAAGTCTTCAGTTAAATCTGAAGTCTCTGCCAGCTATCTCCTTCCCTTACTGTCCACACGTTCTTTCAGCTTCTAACAACTAGATGCTTCATGATGAAAATGAATCAACAATGATGTTAAAGATAAGTGCTTAGCTAAGTTAAATAATACTTGTATCAAGACAACTTATATAAACTGTGTCTGTGGTACACTTGCTTTCATTTGCTTCCTAACCAAAAATAAGTGCACAACATTATAAGACCGACATAAGAACACATTATTTGACCTCATTATCCCTTTTGAATGAATTCTCATCTATTTTTTGAAAATTCCATTCAATATATTTTCATCATGTTTTTCATCCCTCTCAACAGCTCCGAGATCCCTATCCATCCACCTCTTTATCCACTGAATTGGTTTTTGTTTTTGTTTTAAAAGAAACAGAATAGAAGAAACAAAGTACATGGATTCTTATTTATGTTGGATATTTTTGAGCGTTGATTTCCACTGCAGTGTGGTTGATATATCCAAAGTCACACAATTGAAGAAAACTGATGTTCCTCCTGCCAGCAATTGCCAGTTACGAATAACTTCTTGGTGAGGATTGGGACATTGTGTCTAGCTCTCCTCCATGCTGAGATTTTGTCTAGCTTGAGCTTGTGCATATCTTGTGTGTGCTGTCAATCTCTTGTGAGGTAATATGTATATCTTCCTTATTGTGTCTGGAAAATGCTGTTTCCTTGAAGTCATACATCAACCCTGGCTGCTAGAATTTTTCTGCTCCCTCTTCCTCATAGTTTCCTGAGCTTCAAGGAGAGGGAAGGGTGTGATAAAGACATCTCATTTAGGACTGAGAGACCTAAAATCTCTCACTCCTTGCTCGTTGTCCAATTGTGGGTATCTGTGCTGATTACCATCTACTGGAAGAGGCTTCTCTGATGAGGGATGAATGATACAATAATCTATGGATACAGTAATATGTCATGAGGAGTCTTTTTCTTGCTGTGTTCATTTAGCAGCATAATAGCAAGAGATGTTCCCTGAGGGCCCCGGACATATGTAGTATCATATTCTTGGCCTCATTAACAGTGTCAGGTGTAGGTTCCATTCCATGAAGCAGCCCTTAAATCCAATCAACTCCCATAATATTTGTACTACCATTACACCAGAAGACATATTTCTCATAAACAGATCATTATTGTGATTCTCTGACTTTGTAATTTGGTGAGATTGATGATTATTTCTCCTCTGGTAGCTCATATTAGACCTTGTAGCACTATAAAGCTAGTCATTGGAGATAAATCTTCAAGTTGAATACCAGCTAGATACCTATATGCTCTATGTCATTGAGCATGTGGTTTATTTAACAGTAGGAGCTTACCATCACGTTGTAGAAGACAATCAACAGCACTGGGAATAGCCTATAAAGTTTAGGGGCTCTCTTTGGCAACAACTAAAAAATATCTAGCCCATTTCTACTATAGGAGGCTTGATTTGGTAATATATAATGTTGAGTTGGGATATTCCCTCTCCTCTTATATGGTAACTTCACTTTAACTCCTTGGAAGCTTCTGCGTTAGTAGGATTTCATCGGCTATTCAAAGACCTTTAGTATTAGTTCCTATTCTCCATATCCTTTCCTTTACATTGCTCTTCCAACTCCCACTCCATTTCCTCCTCCTCTTCTAATCTCTCCTCTATTTCTTTATAACACTATATTCTATTTATTCTTCCTTGGAAAATACCCTTCTCTGCCCTGGTTCTTTATTAGCTACCTAATTGCTATGGGTCTTCTAATGAAACACATTTACACAAGCAACTCATGTTTTCTCTTATATGTTGAGGTTAAGAATAACATGGTAGAAAAATCAATCCATTGTGTCCTAAGAATTAATTTAGTAGTTGGAATGTTGCTTAATACAATTTCACAGTATGATTGCGAGAGAGATCCAAGTAACTACCTACAAGCAAATATGATTCATAAATGAATACATGAAACCAGGAAATATTCTTTTTGTAGTAAACAATAACTATAATAATAGTGAAAGTAGATTAAAAGCAAGAAAATGTGACCATTTGCAAGAGAGTTACTTTATTAAGTGAAACAGACAACCAAGTACATATAACAATGATTCATAGCTAAAAACATCCTGGATTAGAAACACAAATACCTGACCATTTTTGCAATAGAATAGCTTCAGTAGTTTATCTCTATGCTTTCCTCCCATCCATTTTTCTTGAAGGATTAATATATCTTAGCACTAACTGTTATTTAATGAAATGTCACCAAAAGGACGAAATACAACCATGATTGTATGTGAGTCTTAGAAATCACTTCTGGGCAGAGGTGCAGCTGCACCGCTGGGCTTGGATTTCAGTATCAACTAGACACGATGCTGAGCTTTCACTCAGTTCTTCTGTGAAAATCACAACAATGTGTCTTCAGTAAACTAGCTTATTTCCTTATAGATAGCCTAAAATGTGTGGTCCTATCAATGTGATGGGTCTCCATAGTCCTTGGGAGAAGTGGGTTCTTGCATAGATGGAAGAAAGAATGATTGTGTCAGCTCTTGGTGTTTTATCAAATCTTGTGTCCTTCCATTTTTGAGGAGTTGGAGCTGAATCAACTCCCCTAACTTTGCCCAAATATTCTTTGCAAAGCATTGATCTCTGGAAATCTGTCCAGTTCCTGCATCTTAGTTGCCAACTCACATGTGAATAATGATGATAAGGCTAAGTCTAGATCCTAGCTCTGTTTCTGTGACTTTCAAACACTTTTAATGCTCTGTTTTTCCATATAAACAATTATGCATCTGTTTCCTCAGCAAGTTTTGTTTAATTGAATAAACACTACGCTATGGGATAAGAAAGGGAAGTAAGAGAAATCTGGAATTCCATTGACTTTAATTTATATGCCAACAGTAATGGCTCAAGGAAAAAAATGAGGCCAGGTCATATTTCTTGTTTTACTAAATGTACTGCTAGACATATCACTCTAGGTCACCATCCAGAATGTACAGAATGCGTTATGTTTATTACTTTACTAAATTGTTTTGCAAAACTGAGTAAAATAACTTGATTGAAAAGGCTTCAGAAAGGGAGATTATTATCATGAAGCAGATTAGGAAAAATGTCTCCAGGGTTGGGCACAACTTAAAGAAAACAGTTGCTAATGCACTAAAAAATGAATTATCCCAAGCTTCCCATTAATACTTTTATTGCTTCTAAAAGATAATGAATGATATAGAGTACTCAAAACATTTCATAAAGTGGATTATATCCAATCAACCAATAATCACACATAAAATGTATGTGGATTGGAGGTGATCTAATACAATATTCATACATGAAATTCCCCCAAAATAAAAAGTTTAAATAAAAAAGAATTCCCTTTACAAATTAGCTTGTAATAATTTTGTAAGTAATACAGTCAATAAAAAAGGAAATTTTAAATGCATCTTTTATAAATGATGTGAAATATCCAGATAAAAATATTTAAAGTAATTTCAGATATTTCACCATGAGTTTTTGATCAAATTACAGAAGTCTTTAGCTGAAACTTAGAGAGCTACATTCTTGTAGTACATTCAGTGCGAACAATGTGAGGAATCTTGGTTTTTCATATCTACTGATAGTGTATAAAAGAACAGAATTAATAAGCTGAAATTATAAGTGAATTTAATTCAATTCATGTTTAAATAAAAATTTAAAAAGAAATATTTTTCTATAGATAGAAACAGATATAGGAAGGTAAATTTTGAAAAATTGCTGCCCTGGACAAAAATAAAAGTTCAAAGAAAAACTCATAAACATTGCCATATGTTTTTACAGTCCATGGTATTTTTCTATGTGACAGGACAGGAACTTTTCAACCTGAAAACATTGTAGTATAGGAAGCAATTGGCTACAAAATGGGCAAAGAAGAGTGAGATTGCATACATGCACTTAAGGCCAGCTCCTCAAGAAAACTTTGGGTTATTTGATCACAGTTCTTTGTTCTGTAAGAAGGATTAAGGACTATCCCTAAGGAATAATACTGTATAGTTAGAGAGTCAAAAAAGTGACTCTTCAATTCATTTTTAGAAGTATCTCTCAAGCACTAAAATGGCAAATACACAGGTCCATATTTCTTTCGTGATGTTTGCGAGTGTTTTTTTCTCATAAGACTGAAGCCAAATTCCAAGAGCATAATAGCCATACTTTCCCTTCAACTTCCTGTCTAAGGTTATATATGAATACATATGCCTATGTCAAAAAGTCTCTGTACAGCACAGTACCACATATGATGAATATATACAGTGAAAAATTAAAAATTAACAACACATAGAATGTACATTCATTATCTATATTTCAAATAATTCCTCATCTTGTAAGCCTGAATAAAGAAACATGTTCCCTTTCTCAGTCTCCTAAGAAAAAGTCTCTCATATACATAGACCGCCTTTTTCCCTAGTCTTTGCCTACCATCACCTTTGCCTGAAGGAAAATGTGGCAGCATCTCATTACAGGGGGACACACAACTATCATCTTTTGCCTTTGTGCCACCTTTGGTAAGTGATAAAGAGAAGCCTGGGGATTAAAGCTTGTTTCCTTTACTGGACACTTTGATGGGAAACTTCTTGAGTATACAATTCCAAAGCACAATATTCATGCTTCCAAGTTAAGCGCCCAGCGGGACCCAAACCCAGGGGCTCACAATCACAGCAGATCTACTCTATAATGCTTGCCTGCTTGGCTCACTCCTCTCCCCTTTTCCTCCTAGTCACGAGCCAAAGTAAACTATCTGTATTTAGTCTTTTTTCTAGACTCTGTTCGGGGACAACAGGATGGAGAAACTCCAAAGTAAAGAGAAGCCAGAGTTAAAACTGTAGGCAGCTGACTTATAATATCAAAAGGAAGGTAAAGCCAATGTGATAACAGAAATAATAAAAATTCACAACTTTCATATTTGTGGATTTACATAGGGTCATTTGGAATTTAAAGGGACATTTAAACTGATTAAAGCTTGCCTTGTCATTTCAAACAGGAGAGGCGTCTATCAGCAGACTGTCCTAATTACTGTCTTCTAAGAGTGAAACATGTCTGCTGGGTCTCAATGTATTCAAATGGAATGCCTCCAGAACTCTGAGGGGCTATGGAATTTCCTCACTGCTTTGCTTGGCAGAAATCCCTAGGACAATTTAAACCCACCTTCCTCCAGTTTATGCTTTATCTTTTACATAAATCGTGCACACAGTTTCAAAACGACATGAACTATTAGGGAAAAACTGATCTCCTCCCCCACAAAACTTCCAGCACCATCATCACTTTCTGACTTTTTTTTCCTTTTTTCTTATTCTTCAGGGATTAGATAATATTAACAACTCACAGCATGAATTGAATTCATACAGTCCCTATTCTGATTTTCCCACCATGGACGTATTGTTGTAATGTTTTTGTTCAAGTGTTGTTATTTTACTTTTTTTTTTCATTTTTGTCCCCATACGTAAAGATAAGAGTAAATCAAAGACTAACGTGTGAGTGTAAAGTCCAAATACTGCAAGACTTGGAAACTGTGTGTGTTCAGTTCTCCTTGACCATTAACTTCAGCTGTCTCTATCCATACCTTCTCAAAGCTATGTGGTGTACAGCCATCACAGACATACACAGTGACCTTGACATTGTCTTCTTACGCCTTCGTTTACTTATGTGCCAATTTTCTGATTGCTGAGGCCCTGCATCTTTGTTCTTAATCATTAAAAAACACACCATCTACATGGAAAAAGAATCATTTCCAGAGGAATAATAAACACAAACACAGAAGCAAAAAGTAAAAGTCCAAGTAGCAGATACACACAAAAAAGGCCCCTTGGGAGACACAGCAGCCCTGTAGAGTCACTACCTGAAAGTAATTATTTCCCTGTGAAGGTGGTGTGCAAAAGAGGAAGCAGTAGTGGGAAGAGGTCTCATATTGTAGAAAAAGAATGACAACTTGAGATGCTAAGAGGGCCTTGCCTTTTGATTACTACCTAGATCAACATGTCTACAGAATCCATCTATTAGCCTCTGACCTTACTTGGAATATAGGCCACCCAATGTTTATTAGTGCCTTTGAAACTTTGGCCAGGTTTTTAGGAAATTTTATAATTTACATGTAGAGATTTATAGTGTATCTCTTATCATATAATCCAATACACTCTTACTTATTATAGACATATATGACAGCATCAGTGAAAATGAGGAAATATCACTGTCAACTTCTGATCTTTTATATGAGTATCCTATGTTTATTATTTGAGCCTCACACTTTTGTAGAAATTTATTGAGACCACCCAATGTAGGTTTCAGCTGTGAACAAATATGGGTAAAGATCCATTTGGAGGGTTGCTGGAGAAATGGCTCAGCAGGTAAGGTCACTGGCTGCTCTTCCCAAGAACTTAAGTAGAATTTCCAGAACCCCCGTGGTGGCTCATAACCATCCGTAAGTCCTTTCTCAGAGGATCCAATGCCCTCTTTCAGCTCTCACGAACATCAGGCATGCATGTAGTTCACAGAATCCATTTATTTTATATAAATAAATATTTAAATTTTATTTAATTAATTAAAATAAATTTTATTTGACTAACTAATTAAAATAAAATATTTATTTTAAAACAGAATCCCAACCTACTCTGGGTGAGGTTCATGAGTAGATGAATAATTGCTTATTTAAAACTGTAGAATTAAACTAGAGTTGCCATTCAAATGAAACAATTCATTTAAAAATAAACAGATTAAACCGTGGAAAATACGAATGTGAAATATCGTTTAGAAAAAAGAGTACTTTAAAAATTGGTTATTTTTGGTCTGGTTAAAAAAAATCTATCAAACTAAAGTTAGTTTGTTAAAGCAAAGAGAGACTAGAATACCACTTTTTGCACACATTTGTACAGATTACAAGCTGTTAGGTAAGCATTGAGTTTAAATGCTGACAAAAGAAATCATCCATATGATTCTGCTGAAGGTGCCAAGGTATTCCATGAGGAAATTTGAAAATGAGGTTAGCTTTCCTCGATTTTATTTATCAATATAACTATAAGGATAAAAGTAAACCTAAAACTTGTATGTATAGATGTATAATATATATATATATGCATGTATATGTGCACATATATAAAACACACACACATATATATATATACTAATAATATTTATATAAGCAGATACTATATAACCTACTTTCAGCTGTGGTGAGAATATTTTCATTTTTCAAAGGAAATCACATTTTTAAGGTATTGACTTTGTGTGCATGTGTGTGTGTGAGCACATGTTTCACTGCAGGTATATGAATTTCAGAGGATAATTTCTAGGAATAGGGCTTCTCTTTCCATCATATGGATCTTAGGGATGGAATTCAGTTGATCTGTCTTAGTGGAATGTATCTTTACCTGCTGAAAAATTTCACAAGCCTCTATTTTAATTTTTTTACATTTTATTATTCTCTTAGAATGCATAGTATTATTTGTTGTATTCTATAGACAACTTTAATGTGTAAGAGTCTGAGGTATCCAGTATATTTGAATGTAGAATTTCCCTTGCCTTTCAGGAAGTATTTTAAAGTACAGTAACTAAACAATTCTTACCAACTATGTAATCACATAAAAATTAATATATTTTTCCTTTCCTTCTTCTTCTTTTTATGTTTTTGGTTTCTCAACACAAGTTTTCTTTTTATAACTGCTCTGACTGTCCTGGAACCTGCTTTGTAGGCAAGGGCCTCAAACTCAGATTAATGGGATTAAAGGCATCACCTGGCTATTTTTTCTTTTTAAAATATATTTGCTAAAGTTTGAATTTTTTGGAGACAGAGAGCTAACGTATCACACTAACAATAATAAAACAATAATTCTGTTTTCAATACAGCTATTCTGTTCATTTTAGAACAGATTACTAAATACCTAGTTATAAAAAGTGCAGCTTATGAATAAATGAGATTGCAAATGTTTGGTTACATATCCTTCTGTATAGAATTCAAAAGAAGAAGAGTACTGCCTATTTCCAAATAGCAATAGAACTAGTGAAAAATATCAGCATATTAATGTATTTACGTACTCTTAAACACCTACTGTATGTCAGGGAGAGTTATAGTAACTGTATGTACAGAGAAAGGAGGGTAGGAGCCAGAAGGGTCAAGAACACCACAGGAAGACTCACGCAATCAATTTACCTAGGCTCAGGGGCTCGCAGAGTCTGACCCGACAACCAGGGAGCCTGCATGAGGCTGACATATGCACTCTCTATGTATGTTACAGTTGTGTAGCTTGGTCCTATAACAGGACTCCTAACAGCAGGAACAGGGGCTGTCTCTGACTCTTTCACTGGCTTTTGGGATCCTTCTCCTCAGACTGGGTCACCTTGCCCAACCTTAACACACAGGAGGTGCTTACTCCTACTGCAACTTGATATGCCATGTTTTATTGACACTTTTGGGAGACTCATAGGTGCCTTTTCTGGATGGAGGAGGAAGAGGAGAGAATAAGGGGTTGGAGGAGTGGGGAATTGGGAAGAAGTTCTGGGAGGGAAGGATGGGGGGAGACGGTGGCAGAAATGTAAAATAAATAGATGAATAATAATAATAACAAAAAGCAGACAAAATCTCTTATATTATGAAGGTGAGATTCCTGTGGGATTGTCAGAAAACAAACAACATCTATCAGTAAAATATTTTGGAGAATTGAAGGTATTAAATACAACAAAAAATGAAGAATGGAAAAGGAAGTAAATGGTGTGGCAGGTTTTGAAATACGGTACTGACAGCAATCTTGTACACCTTTAAGCTGAGCTTCTGAAGGTTTTAGAGAAACTGCATCCTGTAGAAGGAACAAGGCAGTGCAAAGGCCAGTGGTTAAGGCTGTGTCTGTGCTGAGGAAGCCAGTCTGAGCACAGCAGAATGAGTCAGAGAAGTCACAAAGTTTACAAGGTCAAAGAGGTAAGAGAAAACTGTCTCAATAAGGATCTTGATGCCATTGAAAAGGATGAGGCTTTTGTGCAAAGTAAGATCACAAGAAGTTGGGATGTTTTTAGAAGAGAAACAGAATTATCTGAATCATATTTTAGAGGGGTCACTCAGTGGGTCTATTCTGAATACAGAGCACTTTACTGAGGCACAGGAGGAAGTCAGGAGTTAGTTAAGAGGATATTTCAACAACTCACAGGATTGATAATGGTCCCTTGTACTAGAAAGACAGTAAGAAAGGTTATATCTATTTGTTGATAGCAGCTGTATTTGAAAGGCGGATACTAAGAATAACACTGGTAGATCTGAGTCAAACTATAAATAAAATAAGATGAAAATAAATCCTGGGTTTTTTTATTTGTTTAAACAACTGAAAAAAAGCAGGTTTTTTGTTATTATTTGTTTTGTTTTGTAGGTTATAGTAAAGGGAGTCAGAGGGAATGACACAAAGCTGACGTTTGAACATGTTAGGTTTGAGATGCCGATCAAACATCCAGCACAGAAATTAAATAGGCATGGAGAGCTGGAGAGATGATTGAGAGTGTGTACTTGCCTTGCAGAGGACCTATGTTCAGTTCCCATACCTTAATTGAGAAGCCCACAGTTGCCTGCATCTTATATTTCACAGGTACCTGATGCCTCAAGCCTCTACAAGAACTTCTGAGCACACACACAAGCACACACACACACACACACACACACACACACACACACACACAAACACACCCCAGTTAAAATCAAATCAGATCAAAACAAACAAACAAAGCAAAACCTGTGAGAGATAACCAAAATATAGATCAGAAGAAAGGAATGATGTTCTGGAGTTAGAATTTTAGGAGTCATGGTGGCATGGGGGAATTTTTAGATTGCTAGTCTTGGTTAGATTACTAAAGGAGTGAGTGTGGATACATGGACAAGAAAAGGGTTAGAGTGGGAACCTGATCAGATTAGGGAAATAGAAAGAAAGCAGAGTAGTCAACCATGAAAGATACTGATGAGCTTGAGTCTATCTGAAGTCCTGAGACACAATACACACATTCAAATGTGAAAAGTGGTGTCTACATGAGATGTTACTGATAAGACAAATCATACAGGGTGGAGTGGGGACCTTGGGACTTACTGGTATAGAGACCACAGCTAATACTAAAAAAGTTCCAGTGATATTAGGAGGTGATCAACTGGATTGATTTTAGAAGAGAAAAGGTAAATATAATAAATTGTAGCAAGGATAGACATCTATGTTGAGACATTTTATTGGCACAGACCATGTCTAAAGTGGAGTATCCATGATGGGAGAATGTTTATACTTTAAATAGAGGAAAACAATGGATATTGAGATTTATCAAATAAGTATCACAACTACTGGGAGGAAGATGAAGAAGTATGTTAATGTCATCAGTCAGACATTCTTTAGGATGCTATTCATTAGTTGTATAGTGGAACTTTCTACCTTTGCCATCACTTTCTTGAGTGCACAGGAACATTTAGAGTGGAGGTATGAACTCACCGTCAATAAATAGACTTTGTTTATCCAAAACATAACTTCTTTTATCAAATAGATAGAGCAAGCTATTCTCTGAGTAAACAACCATGTTCAACCTTAGCAATACCACTCACAAGGACTTGGATTATCTTTTTCAAGAATCTGGATCGCCTACAGGGGCTGCCATTCACATTGAAGATATCTTATAACTTATATTGTGGGATTAAAGAGGGATACACAGAAACTACTACTAATTTACAAATCAAACCTCTCCCTCAGTCCCCACACGTACAACCTCAGCTCTGAAGGCAATTGAGACCACATGCCTCTGGCCCTTCTCTCAGAATCTATTGACAACCCTTCCATAGCATCCGTACCATCTGAGTCCACATACAAATTCAACATATTCTGAATGACTCTGCTCCCTCAAAAATGCATATGTTGAAACTCAGTAGCAGTGTGATGATATTGAAAAGTACACTCTGAGAGAGCATGAGGACAAGATTCCCATTTGTGTTCTTGTAAAGAGGCTACAGAGAGCTGTCTGGTTTCTTTTTTTCTTAATGTAAGCACAGATCAAGAAGACAGCATCTATGAATCAGTCAGCCAACACAAAATTTCCTGGTGCCTTAACTTTAGACGTCCTATCCTCCAGGCACATAAGAAATTATATTTTCTTCATTTCCTTGTGTCTATAAGCACCCATTTCTATATTGTGTTTGATAACAGTAGCCTGGATGGACTAGGGCATCCTATATGATGGGCAAGAGTATATAGATGGCAAGGCATGGCATGCTGTTGACTATGTGAAGCTCCATCTTGAGAAAAATGTAGGAGGAGGCTAGAGAACAAGGATGCCTACACCCAGAGCCAGACAGCTGCCTATTAGCAACTGGGAATCTAGCCTGATCAGAAACAGCAGACTGTATTTCATATACATTATTCGAAAGTAAGCTTACATTCCAGCATTATATAGCAACAAGTTGTCAAATGGATGAGTCTATACACTGACAGAATATTATTTTTCACTGTTTGTTTGTTTGTTTTTTTTTTCCTTAGGGAATCAGTTCATGGTAGAGTTCCATCATGGGATAGGATTTGCTTAAATTATAAGGAACATTTTTGATTATTAAATCTACTGAAAACACACACACACACTCACACACATCCTCACTTTATGTACAAAAGAAAACTGAAGCTAAAATTCTGTGACAAATCTCAACAAACTCCAAGTCTTAGTGTATGCTGGACCCATACTTTCAACCCAGATGTTTGGTCTCCAGAGTTCAGAAATTTAGCGGCAAAGTGAAGCCAGCCTTGTGAATGCACTATACAAAATCCTCCCATATTGGCAAACTCAAAACGCAATAATAATTCAAGCACTGTCAATTCCAACTATGTCTTCATATACTTAAAAGCACTTCTATGTCAAATGGCTGACCTGGTTTGTGTTAGATAAGGTGAGGATATCCCTTGTATTTCCACACCAACCTAATCAAGTGCAACGTAAAAATTTTGCTGAAAAAACACAATATTTTAATTAGCATGAACAGTTAAGCCTGAAAGCTTCCTAACCTTGCTTGAAGTAATTTATAGATATATCTTCTCTCTCTTCATAAGTCACAGTTGGCTTTCAAGATAGACTGGCACACTTAAACAATCCTCCTGCCAAAGTCTTGAAAAGAATATTGTGATACATGCACAGTATTCCTTAGTTTTTATTTCAATAGACATGTGGGAATCCACCAAATATTTTCTTGAAGAAAGAAGCTTTTGATATGTGACCCTTTCCCTTAACATATTAGATTCTTGATTTAATGCCTAGAGTAGTAAACCATAGAGGGAAATAAAAAGCAGAGAGAAAGTAAGCCCATTGTTATGTAGAGTTAAGCATGTAAAAGTAGCACTAGTTTTACAAGATACAAAAAATGATCATAAAACTCATTCTGTTATTCTCATTTCTCAGTTTCAAAAATGTGCAAATCAGCAATTTTTAAAAATTTTTCTCAAATATAGAATGTTAAGGAGTTTTATTATCAAACAGAAGAAATTACATCACCTAATCCTTCCTCTCAGATTCTTATTTCCTTACCTATTAATTCAGACAAAGTTCCCAACTTTCAAACCTGAATTCTTTTCACATGCAGCTGTTAAAGATTATGTGTAAACTCCTGTAAAGCCAGCTTATATTGGCTGCATGTTGGCAATCTGAGTTGACAGAAATAATATAACACATTTGGGGATTTACAGTGCAAAACATAAACTGGATTCTAGTGTTGCACATAGGCATAATAAATATTAATGTGTAACCTCTAGTTTCTTAAGGCTGTTGCTATTTAATAGTGCTATCTACAAGTTATGTTTGTTTTCCAAATCAAATGCAAAAAACAATGAGTGCTAAACGAAGTTTTAATTATGAGACTCTATGGTCAAAACTAATCCCCTCATGTGTTTTAAGCAGATGTAATTAGTAAGGTAAGTGAGCATGTATACATCATTGGAATGGCTGGATAGTGAGATCTACTTGGTAACTCCCAGTCAACAAAACCTTTCTTGTGAAGCAACTTGGCCATTTGGCCACCATGAAACCACATGTTCAGTGTGTTCAACAAAATGTCTAGCACAGTAGGAACACAGATGTGACACCTAGAGTCAGGAATCATCACAATCTGAGTGGAAAGAAAAAGTCCCTTCAGAAAGACATCTGGAAAAGACAAACCTTCATTTCTCAGCCCCTAGAAGTAGATGTTGAATGGAAATTCAGTATCAGTAACACATTGTTAGAGGATACATATAATTGACTTATGAATTAGATAAAATTTCATGGCTTTACAGAAACTACAGAAAATCAATTTGTAGCCTCCATTAATAATGAACAATGGAACCCTGAAAATTGATAGTTGTTTTAACGGATGCATTAAATTGGTAATTATAGGTATATTTACCAAAATAAAATTTAACTGATATTCACACAATTTTGGTCTCTGCCATATGAATTTATAAGCTATTTGAGGCATCAGAAAGGAACTGAGTGCAAAAACATAAGGAACTTTGGCATCTAAAAGCAAAGTCTGATGGCTCTTGAAATTAGAGACGGAAAAGGCAAGCAAACAATCTTCATTAGCAGATGCATAAGAAAAAATATTGAGCACATGTATATTGAGAGTAATTGTTGTGGTACATTCTTGGTACTTTGTCAGAAAAGCAAAGTACAAAGCACAGAAAAATATGTAAAAAAGTTTTACTGCCTAACTATATTTCTGAAGGACACAATATGTCATCTTTCCTTATAGTAGTAATCTGATTTTACTTCTTAAAATATAAGTATGATATTTTAAAGATAATTACTTACAACAATATTTAGTGTAATTACCTGGACTATTATGAGGGTTATTTTACTTAGTAATGACAAGATCTGAAAAGATTGAAGTAGAATGACCCAGTTGTATGCTGTCTATTAATTTTTGTTCCTGAGATTACCCTGGATATTATGAATCTACTCATCTGTTGTATTTTGTTAGAATTTTTGCTCAGTCCTCTGGCTTATCACCTAACATTGAAACTCAATTTGTTTTTGAGGTAGAGTTTCTCCTATCTTGTAAATTATTCCATTGGCAGAGAAAACATTGAAGTAATATTCATTACCTTATCTCTGTGGAAAATAGGAAGATAGATCCCGTGGACTTAGCTCAAAGAAAATTGATTTTAAAAGCTAAATAGCACTTTTCAAATGTACACCTTTTATGTTGTAATATAAATATGTTTTAGCAAGCCATTACAGTAATACTGCAAGCCTGACCTTGTGACCATGCACTAACAGCACCTCATGACCAGGACTTGACTTGTCCCTGTGGGAACGGACAGCTCATTAAGTGGCACTTGATGTCACTCAAAAATGCTTCTTTCTATTTGTTTTTTTTTTCAATGTATTGAAAATTTGTGTTCATGATAACACAAATGAAAGATACCTCAATAATTTTATGATACTTTAAATTAGAAATAGTGTTCCTTTTGGCATACCATAAGATTATATTAAATTAAGATGAAATTAAAACCAGAAAGATTATTGAAATAACTACCCCAACTATAAGAAACATAAGAAAGTCTAAAGTCTTAGCTAATTTGAAGCTTCATAGAAAATAACTTCCTTATAATTCTAGAGGTGAGGGTAAGCATAGTTTTAGAATGAATTCCATGGTTTTGTACAGATAAAGACCAATCAGATTTAAGATTATGGCAAGATTCAGAACAGCCGATCTTTAGTTTACTTGTATGTAAAAAAGGAAAAACAGAATACAAACAAATGTTCCCCCAACTAGTGATGTTTGGTGGGTTACATGAACTAAAGCTGACCAGAGGCTTTAGTGTATAGGGAGTTTTAAAAGATATAGAAAATATGTTGAGATATATCACTGGGGCCCTTAAGAAACCTAAATGGAATATAAGTAACAACAGAATAATTATAGATAAAATAATATGCATTATAATACAGACACACAAATTTAATGAAATACATATAGATTAACATGAACGATCTATGTTATTTAACAACAAAATTGTTCAAAGATCTCTGTCTGCAAGTTTCATACTCCTTGCTAAGCTGTGAATAACTGATACAAGGGCCATATCTGATCATTTGTTTTCAGGTTGACCATTGCCTTGCAATATAAGTGATTCAAAATTATATCCCTTCAGTTTCTTAATCTGAGATCATCTTTTGTGATTCCTGGCCTAAGACTCAAAGAAAAGTAGAAGCTTAAGGAAAATAAATAAGGTGTCTACTGTCTATAGCTTATATTTTGATAACAATATATTTCACAAGCATTATTTTAAAAAAGAAACTTATCAGGCTGACTTGGTAAGTGGTGAGATTTGTGAATGAAATGCTTCCTGGTCTTAACAATGCCCTTTATGACAGTGGCACCTGTAGTGGTGGATGGGTGTGGTCTTTGAAGACAGACTGATCAGAAAGAAAGAATGAGCTGCACTACTTTCTCCCTTTGAAGAGTTTCTTAATCTCTGTGTCTTTTTTTATCCATAAAATTCAAGCAGAATTTTGGCTTATCCCATAGAATATCCCCAGACAAATCACAGAATCTGACTCTCTTCCTTGCCTTTACAGTAATGGCAGGTAAGAATCCAAGTTTCAAATAAAACCTGTGATCATTAGTGTTAATTATCAATCTGGAGGAATCTAGAGTCACCTGGGAGATGAGCCTTGTGGAATGCTTTAGAAAGATTATCTTGATTGCATTACTTGAGGCAGAAATGTCTTCCCACAGTGGGTGGCAGCATTCCCTGGCTGGGATCCTGGACTGTATAACTGGAGAAAGGAGTAGAACAGCTACAAGCCTTGCTCTCTGCTCCTGACTGTGGATGTGATGCTATCAATTGCATCAACTTTCTGCCACCTTGGTTCTCCATGTGATGGACTTTATGCTTTAACTCTGGTATAGAATAAACCATTTCCCCTTAAGTTGCTTCTGTGTGTTTTCTCCTCGCCAAAAGGAAAGGAAAAACTAAGGGGTTCTAAATTTCACTGGTGGTGCAACCTTGATTCTTTTTCCTATGCCATTTATTGTATTTCCTTTGATAAAAGATCTATCCAATAGTCTAAACGCAATATGCTCAGAGAACATGGACCTTCTGAAAAATTAATTCTTGTAAGTGTAATAATGCCTTAACTAAAATATTGGATATAGTTATGGAAAGAAAAAAATAGGCTAGTGAGATGGCTCAGTGGGTAGAGCACTTGTCATACAAGAGTAAGGACCAGAATTCAGATCCTCAGCATCACAGACATGTCAGTAGGACTTCTATCCCTACCACCTGGGAGGCAGAAACAGTTGATTCCCAGAGCAAGGGGGGTGAGCTCTGGGTTCAATTGAGAGATTCTGCCTTTGTATCTAAAATTGAACGAAATCAAAGAAGATACCTAACATCAATTTTAACTTCCACGTGTAGGTGTGTATGTACCCACACCCATATAAACATGAAAATACATATTCATATGCTACATACCCATACATGCACACCCAAAGGAAAGATAGTATGTATTTATTTGAAATTCAATTTAACTAAGCATTCTATATTTTATCTGAAAAATTTCTCCCCCTTTGCAAACTGTGTCAAAGATTTATTTTAAAATTGCTGCATATTATTTTTAAAGTGGAATACACACACACACATACACACACACACACACACACACACACATATATATATAAAATTTTTACTGTGGGTATAAATTTTATACTAGGAAAACTAAACTGGGTAAAAATGAGCCTGAATTATACAAAGTGAAACTTCATTTATTTACTGAAATCTACCAAGTAGGGCATTCTGCCTCCCCGCCAAAAAAAGAAAATACTTCAAAATGTTAACCAAGCCAGAACATTTTAAATTGACCTTTCAAAAATAATTGATCATGGAAACTGATTTTATTTTCCCTGAGTCCATGTGCTGCCTCAGCCAAATTATTTTATTTGATGTCTGACTGATATATTTCACATGGGAGAATGATAGAATTTGATAGCAAAATGTGTGTGCCAGGCACTCAACAACAGGGAGACAGTTCTGCCAAGGAAATAACATTTCTCACATCCTGTAGAACTTGCACTAATTTTCTACAAAATAACTCCATTTCAAAAGCTTACATGCATGTTTAGCAATAATAAACAGGAATTACGACATAGGTCTTCAGGTACACAATTAAGTTATTCGAAGAACTTGTTGGAAATCGATGCTATAAACAGAAAATCTGTTTATCCCCCAGCAACCGCCTTGGAGGGGAGAGGTAGAAGTTAAGCAGTCTTGGAAGGCACTGCCCTCCAAGACAAGGAGGAAATCACATGAATGCTATATTTCTTGGGTGTGTTCACACAGTCTCAATAAAATGCTTTACTCAAGTTATTTTGGCAGCATTCACAGCTCAGCAAAACACAAGGAGAGACCTAAGTGAGTGTGTAGTTTTGGAATACTGTATTGGAGTTGAAATGTATGATATGGGGACCATAGAAATGGAAATACACAGACATGCTATGCTTCTTGAGAGCTCAAAATATTTTTTTTTAATTTTATAAGTGCTACTTTCCACGAAAAAATCTTCTTAGGTTTTACAAATTCTTTGAGCATTTATAAAACTACACACTCACTTAGGTCTTTCCTTGTGTTTTGCTGAACTGTGAGCTCCAACTGTGAATCAATGTGTCTGAAGGAGATAGATAGATAGATAGATAGATAGATAGGTAGATAGATAGATAGATAGATAGTACAAAATGTGTGTGAATGGTTTAAAAACGTCCTCCTAAATGTTAGAGAAGTAGACTTTTTGTAAAACCACAGAACATGTAGGCATTGAATTCTACATAAAGTAAAAGCAGTCTAAATTTAAAAAGAAAGAAAAGGTGTAGATTTGGTGGGTGGGGAGGTGGGGGGAATCTGGGAGGAGTTAAGGAAGCAGAAAACATAATTTGAACGTAATGTATGAAAAATATATTTTCAATGAAAAACACTTAAAAATGAGTGCCCATGCTTGTTCACACTTACACGCAGAGAGACAGACATAGACACACATATGCATAACCATCATCCAGGCCAAAACATCATGGAAATCATCAGGATTGAGATTACGTGTTGCCAGACACTGAGCTAAAGTACCAAGAACCAAAGGCATAATTATTCACTAGCTTTAGAGTGTGAAAAGAAACACAGGCAAGAAGAAATGGGCTGAAGAATCTGAGTGAGAAATATTTAATATTTACAAAGAAGCAGACTCACAAATAATTCAAGAGAGCAGAGGAGGGGAAAGGAAAGAAAGAATGAGTCACGCGCGTTTTCCTGAGTGGCTGGTCTTCTGTGTATAACAGCTTTTTCTCCACTCTCATGTAACAAAGCCATGTAAAACACAAAGGCAAAACTGGCTGTACCTTTTGGTAATGGGTAATACTTGAGGCAGAATTTATGTTTCTGACATGTCTTTGGCTTTGTTCTCTCCTCTAACAGCCACAGACCCTTCACATGCCAGTGGAAGACTAGACTCCCCGAAGCAAAGCAGAATATTAGTCTTAATTGTTTGACTTTTAGGATTAAAGAAACAAATAAACTTGGGAATGTGTAAACAGAAATTCCCAGAAAAATACATATAAAATGAAAGCTGTACCAGAAAGTTTGTGACAGTGGAATTAGATGGTACAAACACAGAAGTCAATCACCTTGGGCTATGTCTGTTCCTTAATAGTCATTCATTGTCCAGTTCTGTGATTGACCAAACATCCTGATTTCTTAGGTAAATTGTTTTGTAATATATGAACAGGCAACTGTCTTCCATCAATCCAAATGCTAAGAATGACATCAGAGAGTTTCTATAACCAGAAAATTTTATGTCTTTATCTAACCCACCTACCTGATATCCACAACTCTGTATTACAAAAAAACAAAACAAAAAAAAAACAAAAAAAAAACCTTGATTTACAATTTCTTTTTTTTCTATTACTACAAAACTTAGGACACATGTTCTTGTGTTGTAGTGTGGTATATGGAGTAACTTGAATCCAGATTGTTGAACCATGGACATTCAGATTTTGCCATGAAGTAAACTATCATTTATGTCTTGTGATGTAAGAGTTTTACTTTTGTAAACAAATGGATGAACCTTTTTTGCATGTCAATCTAGGAAGTTTTTTGTGTCTAAGATGTTATAATGACAAGCCATTGGTCACTAATAATGACAGTAACACCAAGACAGAACAAGTCAGTAGGTGCCTTCATTTCCAGTAATGTTTGTCTGTCTTCTCATAGATTTCTGTAGCTAGAGTTTTCCTGCCTTGCCCACAGTCAGGACAAATCTCTGTCTACCACCAGTCCCCCAGCCGCTCAGACCCAATCAAGTAAACACAGAGACTTATACTGCTTACAAACTGTATGGCCATGGCAAGCTTCTTGCTAACTGTTCTTATAGCTTAAATTAATCCATTTCCATAAATCTATACCTTGCCATGTGGCTCGTGGCTTACCAAAATCTTCACATGCTGCTGGTCATGGTGGCGGCTGGCAGTGACTCCCTCCACCTTCCTGTTCTCTCCTTTCTCCTCTCTATTAGTCCCGCCTATACTTCCTGCCTCGCCACTGGCCAATCAGTGTTTTATTTATTGACCAATCAGAGCAATTTGACATACAGATCATCCCACAGCACTTCCCCTCCCTTTAAAGAAAAAAAAAAAAAAAAGAGGAAGGTTTAAACTTTTACACATCTCCAAAGCCAGCTTGGTATACTTGGGAATTTGGGCATAGCTTCTCTTACTACTTCCTGCTTGAGGGGGGTGCTGTATCTTATGGGGACAGAAAGAAAATTTTAGGATTATGGAGTAGTCCGTGAGGTTGTATCGTCTGAGCCAGTTGCCTTGAAAGGGTTCTGGATGTTGGATCATCTGGGCCTTGGTGTCATTGGAGACCTTTCAGAGGGTCTTGGCTGGTCAAACCTGATGTATCTTAATCTGGAACAAATCCATAGCCTCTGGCTTTCTGTGGAAACAAAAGCAGAGCCTCCTTTCCAAAGCAACATATCCTTACATCCAAATTTTGAAGTCAAGGTACCTTTAAAATATACATTTTGGTATAACTCAACAGCTTTTGCAATCAAATGTTTTTCTTCGGTTATGAATATCAAAGAGAACATAATCCAGATTCTCTGTGTGGTAGCCATCTTTACGTGGCTTATTTTTTTTATTACCTTGAGCCTATTGCTTTAAACTGCAGCCTTCTAAGACTGAAATGGCGCTGTGGCTGCTGGCTCCTCCCAATTCAGCTTCCCAACATGGCTGTTTTCCATACATAATTTTCCTTAGAAAAGATATGAATAGAAGGAAAATAAAAGTGGTCTGCATTTCCCCTCATTGGAATGCCCATACTTTTCACAGTCATCGTCTTTGGAGTTGAGGTCCACTTTTCTTACTTGTCAAATGGAAAGCATGTATTTCAAAGCGGTACTAGGAGATTTAAAGAGGCATTAACTCTCCAACACACAAGATTCACATCTTTCTTTCTTTTTTTCCTACAGCCCACTTGTTCCATGAGTTCTTGGGGGGAATTCGGCTTTGTAGTTCTCTATTTTAACATGAACACAGGAAGTGAAAGATCTCTTAATCCCCTTCCTTTATGACTAATGCTTAGGGATCCTTCAGGAAATATAGATTTTTACTATAAAATCAATGCTGGAATTAGAATTTCCCACAGGGAATGATCCCATAGGCACACAGGATGAATAATGTGAGATTTCATGTCTAATACAAACTTAATACTAAAATGAAAGAACATGGAGCGCGTGGATCTAGAGATATAAAGGAGATTCATGACCCAAAAAAAAGTGAGATTTCATTCCCACATTCCTTCGCTATGTGGCAAGAGATCACGAGACAACTTATTTTACCTATGACTCAAGGCTTCAATGTATTTTAAAGAAAAAAAATGTTACAGTAAAAAGAAAGTGAAAGGTGGGAAATGTTGGTTACACTTCAGCGCGGCAAGCTCTAGGTACTCAGAGCAGAACTTGGCACTGCAAGTGGCTTCATTTAACACACTAAGTCAAAACACCCACCGAAGTTCTCCAAACACCAATACATATATCAAAACCAAACTCAGCAACTGAAAAATCTGAACTCAGAGGAATCAAATGTTTAACGATTATGTCATTTTGATATTTTATTGCATGCACTATGAAGGAGAAGCCATTAACATGAAATGACAGTACAAAGCAGCCAGGGATGGCTCACCGTGTGTACATTTTATAGAGATTAAGACCCACATCTAAAATTTACATGGTTTCATTTACAAAGGTAAGGTTAACTCTGTCATTTCACGTTAAGTTAGTATCTATGAACATATGTGTGTTTCTTAACTAATGAGATTTTAACATAATGTATGTAGCTCCTCAAATTTAACCTTCAAAGCTGCTTAAAATGGAAAAACGCTGTATAATTTCAAAGACTTGGCAATAGTGCAATAACACCACTACATGCTTCTTTTCATATGGTTTTGAATGTGCTCTTCAAAGCCCATTTCAGAAGTCATTAAAACAAATTATGCCTGCGCACCCGATTCCTGTACTTTACTATAAACCTTTGCTCTAAAATTTACCAATGAAACATTGAGCAGCTTATATACTGCAAAAATTTTAACCATTTCAGACTCAGGTGCCAAAAAATGCCAAAGAGATTCCTAGAGAGCTTCTGCTCTTCGAGTTACATTAGAAAGCTTTGGAAGCTGTTTTCCTATGGCAGCAGAGGATGGTGCCAGCAACAACAGTACTGGCAGCTGCAGCACCTGAGTGGAGGAACTCTCCAGAAGGACAATGCAAAGGTAAACAGGCAAAAATCAACAGTCTCTTTCTGAACCTAGTCAAAAAATCACTCAGAGGGCTGTCACTCACAGAGCTTTGTCTCATGTGTGATTTTAGATAGCATCCAGTCTACAATAAATATTAACCATCACTGCTACTTTGTGGCTCTTCTCTTCCACACTAGCAGTGTATTTTAACATTATAAATTAATACTGATGAAGAATTAAGCACTTTTTCTTGTTTTTTTGAGACAGGGTTTCTCTGTGTAGCTTTGTGCCCAGGCTGGCCTCAAACCTCTGCCTTCAGAGTGCTGGGATTAAAGGCGTGCGCCACCACCGCCCGGCTTGAATTAAGCACTTTTTAAGTGCCATCAATCAGGTTCATGAGTCCTAGGAGCTGAACTCAAGTCATCAGATTTGACAGGAAAGACCACTGATCCATTTTGTCAGCCCCATGACTTTTTTTTAAGGCAAGAAAGTAGAAAATGATGCAATCATATTTCATTTTTGTAAGATAATTCATCAAAATTAGAGAAAGTACAACAGCAAGAAATGATAAATAATAAAATAGTGATAATGCTGCATTGAGTCCCCTTGGACTATATGGAAATAGTACAGTTATAAAAAAATTAAAAAAAAGATTTTTATCCTGTAAGCTACTAGTGTTTGTTACACAGATATGGCAACTATCAGGATAAAAAAATCTTTGTAATATACAGGCATGGAACTACGAGACAAAGTCCAACAAAGTCTTGTTGGCAAACATACTGTGGACATAATTATGTAAAAGAATGAGACTACTTTGAAATACAGATGAAAGGAAGAAACTGGAAAAGATGAACTTGGATATCAAACATTGAATTACTAAGTAATAGTAAAACACATTGACTTAAATACTGGGTCCAAAAAGGATGGATGACTCCTCTGGAAGAGACAGTATTAAAATAAA